>NW_020449363.1:0-86231 GCF_003343035.1 Apteryx rowi | reverse complement strand
AAAAAAAAAAAAAAAAAAGAAGAAGCCATCTTACCAAATAGTTACAGTAAAAGAGTTAAATCTAGATACTATTGTGGAAACACAGTGGGAGAGTAAAGTCTGTTTATGGCAAGGTACGTAGGCACACTGTGAAGAGCCCAGCTACAGTTAAATGTAGACAAGTTTTATTTCAGGTAGCCCACAGGAAGCAATAATGTTCATTTCTTTGGGAAGAGTGGGAGGACTGTGACAGAGAATCAGAGAAAAAGCAAATATTCATTACTGAGGATACGGCTAAAGTACATACCATGTTCTTTAGGCAATAAGGCAAGCCAAAGACTGTACTGATAATGTGTTGGCTATTTTCTGGTGCCTATCCAAGTCCGTATGCTAACTCATGGTACACGTGACGTGAGTTAGCCCATTTTAACTGGAGAGTATTAATGTGCTGCAAATCCATGGTCTAGTTTGCATCACAATCGTCTGTGTAATGAGACTCTGAGAGACTTCAGGAAGAATATGACAGTGGAGCAGTGGAAGTCTAAGCAACACAGAGAGAAAAAGAACTTTTTTCTCCCCAAATTAAAAAAAGCAGATTCATGTCAAATGAAAAATTTGTCAAATTTGTGTTCATAGCAGTCTTGGTTTTAAAAATCCATTTTTAGAGTTCATATTTTTCATTGCTATATTTTGAAGACAAAAAACTTTATTTGAATTTTCATTTTAGTTCAAAATTTATCTGAGTTTTATAAATACCTATTAAATGTGTTAAAAATTCTAAATCTAAGTAACCCATTCTGTTTTTCTTTAAGAGCTGTCAGCAGAGAAAGACTAGATTTCAGATCTTTGAACATTCCAAAGAATCTTCATTTTGGGTAACCTAGAATAATATATAAAAGATTCCTTTGTTGATCCTTTCAGGAAAGTAAAACAGTGATTATGCTCACAGATCTAACTGAGCTCCATGAGATACATGTCATTTCTTTCCATTAGACATAGAGGAAGGCAATATCAGACGAAAGCTCTATCAGGCTGGAGGTTGTTAACCCCACAGTGTAAACATAAACACATATGAAAAAGTATCACACAGATAACACCACATAATCTCTGAACCATTGGCACATCAATAAACTAATGAAACCAATTATATATTACAAGAGTGTCCACCACTACAGTATCTCAATACTCTTTCTCTGTTACAGGCTATACACACGTATAAAAAAAGAAGACATGCTGAACATGAATGCTTCCCCTTTTGAGTAGCTCAGCTCAAGTTTGTTACAGAAGTTCAGATAGGCTGAACGAGCCAGAAAAAACAATTAAACTTGAACCATATAGTCTAGTGGTAGAGCACACTTTTTTACAGGCTGTTATCTTGATTTGCTACTCTTTAGTTTTGATAAAGAGTTAATGCCCAATTATAGCTTAAAAAAAAAAAAAAAACTCGCCATGCACAGCATTTTGCTTTTAGTGCATTAATTTTAGTGCATCTTCCCCAACTTCAGCTTCTGAATTACAAATTTAAAAAGTTTTTTAAGAACAATTCTGTGCCTCAATGCTTTTCTCTTTGTAAGAATAAGAAATCTAGTTGTGAAGCTCCGTTTTTTTTCTCATGAACTAGCCAGGTTGGTTGTTAATCTTTCCTGTATTTTCTAGGCAGCTGATAAAATAGTATTGACTAGTTTTATCAGTATTTATTTTAATATTTTTCTGTCTAAACAGGGATCTCTTTGTTGAAGTTAAACACCTCTCATAGGGTTTTATTGGGCAACTCTTACTACCTTTACAGAGAAATAACTCACACTTTGAGATCAATGGGACTACTCGTGTGAGTAATTGCATCCCGGTTGGAGAAAAGCTGCACCATTTATTTCTTACATTGTATCTGAAGTCATAAATAGTGCTTTTTCTCACCACAAAATTTGTTTCATTGGAGAAGTACAAAGGCGATATCTTCAGTGTAAACAGGAATTAGCCGTCTCATTGCAGTGAAATCAAACTTTTCTCAGAGCAGAGACTGGCAATATAATAAAATATGAGAGCTTGCTTGCTTTATGCACTGAGCCTTCAACTGTTGGTGAGCCCTAACACAAAATAAAGCAAACATTTTTTGCTCTTTAACTATTCTATAACATTCTTGGTTTGCTAAAATTTATTCTCCTCATCAGAATCAGTAGACAGACTTCTTCTTGTATATAAAGTGAAACTTTAGTGAATAGCAGGCTAACATGAGAAATTTGATGAGTAGCAAATTGACTAGAGAAGTACAGAATTAGAGACAGACAAATTAAATGAATACTTTTCCTTAATTTTCTGTGAGGATGATAATGTTGAACAGGAAAATTGGCATTAAAAATAGGAAGTGATTTTCTAGAGTGCAATAAAATAACTATTTGCTGTTGCAATAAGGAAATATTAATGCTTTCTTTGACAATTGTACCATTTAATCATAACAGTAAGATTAAAAGTTTATGTGAAATTCTAGTTACTCAGGTTCAAGAGGAATAATTTCCAATGGGAATCATCTGTAGAGAAAGGCTAATAGGATATTAAGAAGCAAAAAGATCCGACATTATGAGAAGACACAGACTATTGTATACGTGATAAATAATATGCCAAATTGCCTAGCATTTCTAGGGTGAATTTGAATATAAATATGATAAATTTTAGCCACCAAATTCTCACCATCACCAGAATAACAAGCCATATGATTTTAATTTGCTGTTTACAACAGGTTGTCTTTCCACTGTCATAAATAATGAAAAGCCTACAACAAACAAAAACTAAAAACAAATGAGAAACATATACTAGAGCAATAAAATGAAGAAATAGAGCAAACAGACTAACACTCAACGTTCTGATCTCTTTAAAGATATCTGCTCTCTGCATAATGTAAGAATTTCTACACAGCCCTATCAAAGGTCCACCTAACCACACCCTGTCTTCAACAGAGCTCAACACTTTCATGTTTTCTACAACCTCCTCAGACTGTGGTAAGACCAACATATCTTTGCTTTACCTTTTTGTTATTTCTTTGCTTGGATGCTTTCCTTTTAAATTCAGTCTATACTTTAGAAATGCCAGAGCCTTTCCCACCAGAAGGAAGCAGAGGACAAATCTGTACTTTGCCAATAGTAACAGAATTAAAGTGCAAGACAATAAAAGAGCTGATAAACATGTGGCTGGATTATGACTCCTTCTAGCAAAGGGCCATATGACATAGCGCCTAAGAGCATGCAAGAAAGAGCACTAAATAAATACTTCATCAATCTGGCTATGTTCTATCTTCAGCAAAAGCCACACCTCAGAATAACGCATATGGCACAGCAGATATCTGAGAAACATTTCAAATCGATTTTCAAAGCATGACCACTTTAAAATCTAAAGATCAGTATTAGTTGATTCAGCACAGTTTGCTGTGATTTGTATAAGAGAATTTTGTCTTTCTTATTTTTGATATAATTGAATTTAAAAAGGGTAAGAGAAAAAATAGGAATATAGTATGAGTAGGTGCTCATTTACAAATGGATTTTTTTGCTGTCTTTACATGCTCCATTTCTGAAACAGTTATGCCAACATGGTGTAAAAATGAAACAGTTGTCGTTGTCTCAGATTCAGATGCTTCAGAATAATTTCAGTGAGAAATAGTAAAGAATGGAAATGTTTTCTGCTAGTGGGGGGGGGTATAATAATTATTTTGGAATTTGTAGGACAATATAATCAACAAATGCGAAATTTGCAAAATATGTAATCAGCCCCAGTATGAATAGTTGCCTTTTGAGTCAGTCCTTGAAAACACACACCTAGTGCTAAGTAAATGATCACTTAAGAATGCCAGAGATATTGAATCAACATGGCACAGTTTTTCTTATGTTCTTCAAATGCTGAAAAGTGTATTGATGAAGAATAATAAACGCATTCCTATTTCTGTGGGGAGGAAATAATATAAAACCTTGAAGATTTTTTCTCATCTACAAAATATCAAAATCTGGTGAAAAATAAATTAGCTCTACTGAGAGGTTTAAAGAAAAAGAAGATCTGACTGTCAGTCTTCTTTGATAAARGAATACTGGAAAGAGGAAGAATTGAGGAATCTTTTTAATATAGGCTCTTCTAATCAACTGTTTAGGAAGCTAGTGGCTAAGTGAAAACAGAAGTCTAGAGGCTTTGGGATAGAAAATTCTGAAAAGATAGAGGAAAAAAGGCCACATCTTGGGAAAAAGAAGAAAAAGAGGGGAAGAAAGTAATTTATTAGACATAGATTAGATTAGTAAAATGTTTTGGATTAATAACCAAAAATGTTGTGGCCATCTAAGATTTTTGGAAATTGATAGTTTATTAAAAATTGCTTTTTTCTCCCTTTTTCATCACTTTATTTATTTTTTTTTCCCCCTGACCAGAAGAACACCTAGAGTCTGGGTAGAAGTCTTGGAGCACCAAAGCTTTCATTCTTCTGTGAGGTAACAGGAAAGTGCAAGGAAAATGGTTGACTATATAAAATATTGGGTATATAAATCAAGCATACCAGGGTGATTTATATAAAGAGGAAATTCAGAATTGGTAAAAACAAGATCAAGATAGTAGGTCATGGGCAGATCAGAGATGGGATACAATAAATCAGAATTAAGGATTGATTACAAAACACTTTCTTAAACATTGCTCATAAAAAAAAAAATGTTTCCAGTAGCTGTTGAATAGTCTGTGTTTTTGTGCCCAGTTTTCCACTTTGCTTACAATTATGCTTTGTTCTTTGAAAAATGGTAAATTCCTCTGTCATGTGGAACCCTTTGGTGGAAGGGGAATTTTTTTTCTTTGGGAGCAACTCAAACTGTTCAGAAAGAGAAGCTACAAGGCTGCACATGAGGCTGACAAAAGAAAGAGGAAAATCACAGGGAGGAGCTGGGAGTCTGTGGCTCAAAGAGAGACTGTTGAGCAGATCAGGGAGCAGAGAAGAAGGCCTCAGGAATGATGAAGACAACCTTCCTAGGGAGCAGAGGGGACTTGGCAGAATTTGATGCAAGGGAGAAAGCTAACGAAGACCTGCCTTTAAAGGTCACAATAAGAGCTGTGCATAAAACCTTTTTATTTCTGTTGTATCTGACATGGTTCCTTTGAGATTTTATTATTAAAAAGTTAAGAGATTCCAGTTTCTATTCTAACAAGCCTGGCTGTTTTAAGTTTAAAGCTTTCTTGGTCCTCTTGGGGAGCTTGTTCTACGGTGAAAATCTAGGCACATCCACTTCAATGTTCTGGGCAACTTGGGGTCCTGCCACAAGCAGGTAGATGGCTTGGATGGGATTATGCATCTAATTCAAATGTAATTTAGAGTATTCAGTGGAATATTTGAACAGAAAGCACATGCCTGTATGAATAAGTTTGATCATACTTCAGCTGCAAAGTGCAGATTCTGGCATTGGCATCTACTAATGCATAATGATCATATCAAAAGGAGTATTGTGCTGTCACCATATATTCTGACAATGTTACACCTCCAAGGTTCTCCACATCAGATGACAAAAAAAGACATTCTAGCATCTGCTGATCTCTGGTAGATGAATGTGGGGGAAAACAATGGGGTGGAGGGGAACACAACAGGTCCAGGCTGGACCATGTGGGACAACATGAAGATGAGCGCAGGAGTGCCATGGCAGCAACAGTGCCTTATAGTTGCTGTACTGTTTGGTATGACTTACATTCAGGATACCCACACTGCCATGGCATTGCAATGCCAGCCATCACTAACATTTGATCGATGAAAAGATCTCCCAAGCTGCATCAGGGAATTATTTTCTTTTCTTAGAATATATTCCCTGTGGGCATCCTTATTTTTATAACTTCATGGGGTTTTCAGAAATCTATGTTGACCATAAAATGAATCAAATGCCTTTAAGCCTTTATATGTCAGTCTCTATTATGTACTTTATAAGTATGTAATACTTTATAGCATGATAGGTATTGAATATTTAAACTAAAGGAAAAAAAATGAAAAGAATTACTGGCATTTTATACACAAAGTTAAAACATGTGAATAAATAATTAGTAAATGGTATTACTGGTAGTAATTAGTATTGGTATGATAGTAATTAGTATTAGTAAATAGTTAGAATTGTTAAAGAATGAGATTTTTCAAAGTTCTTGTTTTGTATGGAAGAGGTGATAACAGCCATTAAAGAGAAAATAACCAATTCCAAATCAAACAGAAATGTATTTTGCTAGGACAAAAAGCATATAAATTGAAACCAAAGGTGGTGGCTAGGGAAAGGGTAAACAGATGTTCTCTCATCTGGTATGTATAATTGTAAAAAAAAAAACCCTTTTTTTCTTGCAAGTTGGGACTGACCTAGGGTAAGGAATGATAACAACGAGGTCATATAATTGAGATCTGAAAACGCATTCATTTTGGTAACTGAGAATAATCTTGATAATATTCATTTGATTCCAAAGATGAAAATGGTTCTTTTTCTCATTACATATATTTAATCTATAGCTCAAAACATAGCTCTGATCAGTGATAGATGTGCTGCCATCTCTACAAGCCAGCTTTGTCTCCCTGTGTGTGCTTCATCCCATTCATACCTTGCATACAGGGATCATCAGTTAATTTAAAATGTAGCAAGTCAAAAGTGCATTTTCTGACAGAGAAGAAAAGTCAGGCTATGGCTGGCAAAAGAGTGGGAGCAGAAAACCTGCTGAATCTCTGGAATGCCAAAGCTCTGCAAGGTAAGGAAAAAAAGATGTATAGCAGCAAGATATTAATGGTGAGATTTTTGCAGTAATAAAGAGATGCAAACTAGAAACAGCGAAGGAACAACACAGGGGTCCCTGGGGATTCATATTTTTCAGAAAGAGACCAGACAACGGGAATCCGGTGGAGCTTTGAAGCTTTTTACTTGCTTGGATGCCTTAAAAAGCATAGAGCTTAGCAGACAGAAGATTATGTTAATACTAACAGCAATAATGTTTATATATGTGTGAAGGATCACTCAATTAAGAAAGGTTCATGCACATGAGAAACTATACAAATTGAGTTTGATATTTATATTAAAAGTTTCTTCTTTTTTTAATATCTATCTTAACTAGAAGTAGACCATGCCTTTGGGTCATATGATTGCTCATCCTGAACATACATAAGGCTGCAGAAGAATTCTAATGTCTTATCTAGATAAGAAATTGGGGTTTTTTTGTTGTTTTTTTGTTTCTGTTTTGTTTTTATAACAGGGTGGCAGCAGCAGCGTAACCCCTGTAGTAGCAGTACAAACTCTGCGTGGGGAGGGGAGGAGGAGTTCAAATTCTTATTTTGCCACTGGTGCCCCTTGAAAGCCTGTAGAAAAAGTGTAAAAATCTTCTGAGATTATCGTATACTTCTCCAACTAGTATTTTCCAGACTAATGTGTTTTTATTTTCCAAGTTAAAGATGAAAATAGCTGTTACTGACAGAAAGGAGCAGTAGAGCCAAATATTAAATGGATATTATTAATTCAAAAGCTTGTAACATCTTTAAATGTTCAAAAATGAGTGGATATAGAAAACTGAAATCTCCAGAAATGATGGGCCTTTAGGTGGAGCCGTGCTTCAGACATTCAGATGAAAACACATTTTGAGTTGGCTAAACTCTACAGACTTAAGTAGCAGTTTGTGCATGCAAATTAGGTAGTACTTGCAGCTGTCACCAGATTAGCTGTGTACTGAAAACACAAGAAAATTCTGGCTTTGTAGGAGTCAGCGTGCAATAACTGTAAAGCACATTAAGCAATAAGAGTTGAGTTTCATTCCCTGAGAAGTAAATATAAGTTTAATAAATTGATAATGGCACCAAATACCCCACCCTGGCAGAAATCTATATGCTGATATCCATGACAGTTCAATCAGGCAATTGACTTGCCATTTAGGGAAATGTCCACAAAGTCTCACCAGTTTTATTGTCATTATGCAATTGTTAGGAAGACCATTCAGTCTCCTGTGTTTTCTTTTTGATTTTTAAATGTGGAAAGACAGGATTCATGCCACATGTTCAGTAGTTTTGATGGATCCATGAACCATGACAGCAAGAGTATCTGTGCTTCAGATCTGCACACGTGCAGCAATTACTCTCTAAGATCATTGGTGTTATTGAAGCAGAGTGGAAGCAGGACTTAAACACAACCAAATACATTAACCTTGAGGAAGAAGACTCTCTTCTTGTTGCCACATGCTTATAGCATCTGATTGCTTGTTCTTATTTTACACAGTATTTTCCAAATTTTGCCTTTTATTTGGGGTAGTGAGTGTTACAATCACTGGGTGTTTTAAAGACACCCCTGTCAGGGAGGTGCAAGGGTGGGTGGCTCCTTAAGGGCAGGACAGGGACCAGCAGGGCTGGGGCTGCCCCCAGGGACCTGACAGCCACATTAAAAGCAATGAGCTTACGTCCTTGTTTTTTTTAAAGCACTGCTTACCGGATTTCCCACCTACACTGCACTGGGGTGGAGGAAGATGGTCATTCCCATCCCAAAACTAGGCAGCACTCACTAGGAAGGAGACATACAAATTGGTCAAGTACAGGGTTTTGGCAGGGATGCTACAGAGCGATTGCAGCAACAATTATGTTGCTCTATTGTTTGTTTTTCCTCTATTTTTACCTCCACACTTGTTTTAAGTGTGAGCTGATCAGATAGATGTCAAGAGACTATTTTCAGTTTTCCATGGTAAGTGGACAAACGGTCACACAACCAGAGCCAGTATATTGTGGCAGAGCATCTGTAAGTATGTAAAACAAATGAGAGATGAAGCAGGCATGAGCAACGACAGACATTGCTTCAAGACCATAGGGACTCATGAAATGTACTTCAGTTTTACTAATTTAAACCTTTTTTTTCTAAAGAGGATACAATAGGCTTATCTACACAAGGAAATGTATTGACATGGGAGTATAATTTAAACTGTGCATAATCTGCTGTAGAAGCAGATTAAGCTACATTGTAAATAAAGATACTTGTCCTTGAGAACGCCTGTTCACTTTGGGAATTTTATTCCAAAGCTAATAGCACTGATTGGATCTTGTTGATGTCATTATTTAGGCTGTAGCTTGAGTAACTACATTAGTGAATAAGTTCTGGTAGCAAAGCCCTTCACATAGTGCAGTTTTGGAAATAAAATAAGCAGAACAAAAGCGAAAGGCCAAAACATAGCAGAAATAAACTTGCAATGATACAGTGTTTTAAATGCAACAGAACAGGGCACTTGTTGCGTAAACGTCTTCTGCGTGCTGACCTGAGTGTGTTTTGCCAAGCCAGCCAGGCAACGCACCACAGTAGTTAGCAAAGCACCGAGACTTCCCTAATAAATCCAGCTAAGAAACTGGTATATTAGCTCAGAACAATATTGTTCTGAGTCTTTTGGTCAGCCCAGACTGTGGGCAGAATGAGAGATACATCCATAAACATAAGTCCACGTGACATACAAACTGAGATGTGTAAGTATTACTGTTGATAGCAGTGAGCCAAAGGGCCCAGGAAGAGGCAGAAAGCCCCATGAATGTTTTAGGAACCCTTGCACAGAAGTGCATCCCATGCTGTCATTTTAAAGGCACAATTTTTTCATGCTGCTATACACACTGCTAGAAAATGAATATGCTCACATACCTTCCAGATTGACATCTAGGCTGGAGGGTGATGGTCAGACAATTGAAATAGTTATTAACTGTCTTTTAGAGAAAAATGTGGAGTTATGAAGTGTCAGTAGAGAGCTATAAAGCAAAAACAAAACCCAGGCGGCAGAAAGGCAAAGGAGGCTTTAGGTTTGCGAGAAGTGCATTGTGTCACAAAACCCAAGACCGCTGAGACAAAATTTCAATAGCCATTGAAATTGTACTCTTACGTAACTGGTAGCCATATGTACCATTACATAAAACTCCATACTCTGTGCTATATATGAATCTTGATACATATACACACACACTGTACATATATAGTGAGAGAGAGAAAGTGCAAGCAAATATACATAAAACTAAGCCTTTTTTTTTTTTTTTTTTAGTGAGCTAAACTTTAGAGGACTTTGTAGGGTAATATCAGTGTAAATCAGTAGTAATCTATGGGGTTACTTTGGCATAAAGCTGCTGCAAAATCTGAATGGAGCTCAAGGTGTTTACAGACCATTAATTTTTAAGAAAACAAGCATTTCCTCCTTAAGTGTGAAATGTTTACCTGAAAGCTGTCTGAGATTTTGCCAGCTATTTGATTTAACTTATTTAACACGCACTTTTTGAAAAAGATACACCTACAGGATTCAAGCAGCTCCAGCGTCTTCTGTACAAGGGAGCTGCGCTGGCTCTGTGGGGGAGGCAGTCTGACATTGATAGGGTGCGGGAAGGACCGATTCCTCTCCAAAGTGTCAGTGTTTCAGAGCCCTCTCCTTCCCCACCACACACACACACACGTACCAAACCACAGCTTTTTCTCTTCTCTGTGCTATTTGCAGACTGCAAAAACTATGGCGTTACAAAAGTGACTTAGAGTAACACCCCAGATGGTTGGGGCTGCTACATAAATAGCAGAACAGGGTGGGCCTTCCGTCTGCATGAACTTAATGAAACCTGATGCTGCATTCACCTCAATTATTTTCACAACACAGATAAACTGGGCCAAGTTTTGTGGAAAACTTTCTGAGGCCTGCCAAGCTTCATTTGAAAGTTACTTCTTTTTGTCCCCGAGGCATCGATCTGTGTTTCTTGTTCTTAAAGCAACGTGTGGAAGTGAATCACATTGGCAGGTTTTTTTAGCCTGGTTCCTAATCTTTCCTTTGAGATTCTCTTTGTCCACTGAAACTTAGGAACTCCTTTCTTGGGACCTTGCATTTATCTATAAGCACAGATTTCACAGACATTTTAAAACTTGCATGGCAGAAACTCTTTTCCCTTCCGTCAGGTATTGCAAGTGACAAAGTAAACAGACTGGTATCTAAGCTAGGAGCTGGATGGTAGGAATTGAACTTATTTACATAATAAGTGCAGAGCCATAGAAGGATGTTTTAAATATTTAGTACTGTCAGTCATCAGTGGGTTTTTTTGTTTTTATTACAAGGACACTTGCATAACATTCTTCGACACTGTTCATAGTTAGCATGACAGTCTCACTACCTGCGAAGGTAGAGTTCAATGTTTAACTTAATGTCTAAATAGATGAAATAGGAGGAGAAGAAAAAAAGAGATGTAGAGAGGTGAAATGACTGAATAACACAGCAGGTAAAAAATGTATAGAAAAACAGATTTTAGAACTGCTATGGTCTTATTGTGGTGTCCTACTAACTAGTCTTTCAATGCAAACTTTTATATAAAGTGCATTAATATTAAAAGTGAATAGTGTACATTTCCAGGTAGTTTCCAATCTTTCTACGCTGATCCATGCTTACTTTTCTACTTTAGCCTTCTGCTATCTGAGCCAATAGCGATGATGACCTTCTACAAGTACATAAATGTAAATAGCATCTTTCTAAAGATGATTCAAACACCCACATTTCTTAAAAAAAGAGCACATATAAAGCTCATACCTCTCTCTCATCAAAGGGAATTTTTTTCTTTTACCACAAAGAGCATAAACTGCCAATAGAAATCCAGACGTGGTAAACAAATTAAAAACTAGAAAACTCTTCTTAGTCACATTTCAGATTATATGCAGGTGTTACTGGCATGAGTAGCCTRAGGATTTCAAAATTGTCACTGTGTATTTTAAAGGCTTGCTGTTACAAAACAGGTCCACTCAGCTACTTTTTTTTTTTTTTTTTTTTATTTCAGAATATCATTTTCTAGGGAGACACATTTTTCAAAACAACTTTGGCTAAAAAGGTGGATAGTGCTTAGCCTTTCAGGGGGTCAAGTTTTATACTGCCAGTGAATGGCTTGAAATCAGACACCAGAAAATTTGGTCCAGTATGTGAACTGTGGCAGACAACATGCTGCTACTACTGTCCCAGAGGCTCTTTAAAGGAACTGTAAAAATAGTCCCATGCTTCTAATAAAGTAACAAATATCTGTCATTGCATCTGCATTTCTGAAGACTAGTCAACTTTCTTGCTCTTTGTTTCGCTGCACCCCCTGCCCTAGCACATTATTAGCCTGTGACAGTATTTCCTGTTGTTATATTTTTTGAGCAATAAATGCCACAGCTAAAATTCTGTGGGTCCACCACTTAAACTGGAAACAAAGCCTGGTCACAGCAAGCCCAGCTGCTGTTGAAGATGATTCCATTTAGTCAGCAATTTGCTGCATCTGGTTTTATTTGTTTGTCAGAACTGAAGAGGGTACCAACCTCATAAATACAGGGCTAAGAATGTTTTTGTTCTGGAAGCCATCCCAATGCTTATTGCAATGCATCACACAGCTGGATATAGATTTTTATACCTAACGTCAATCTGGATGAGTTGAGTGACTCTTAGACTTTCTATTTCCCTGTTGTTTTCTGGGCTATTGAGTTTTTGATGATTGATAGCTATACTGCAGAATTTTTCTGGGTGGTTCTTCACGCTTCTGATATACATTCTTTCCACCCTCACAAGGAATTTTTTTCTTTTTACTGCTAAACTAATTTCCCTTATAATCTGATGTAACAAAATGGATCAGCTAGTAAAATTAATTTTGGCAAGTCATTTTTTGCATCTTGTTAAATATAATCCAAATATCTGAACTGTACGTTCAGGTGTTGTGCAGACTTCTCAGATTGCTGTTAAGGGACAATATAGCTTGAATGGTGAATGCAGACCATGGCCACTAACCCCCAAGAAAGGTCACGGCGAAAAGCAGCACAGCACGAACAGACACAACTTTTCTGCCCGACTTTCCTGGACAAACAGCGAGCTCCCTGCAGGGAAGGGAAGCCAAGAAGGAGGGAACATAACACTGGGGGTGGGCAGGTAGCAAGTGAGCGAGGGTGTGAGGTAACCGAGTAAGGTAGAAGCTGTCATCTCGTTGGGTCTTAAATTAATTGCCATATCCAGATCCACTAYAGGCTTTTTGCTGTGTCTCCCCTGTGACAATTGCTCCTTAAATTCATGTGTTTCCACCTCAAAGAAAGCTACATTGGTGATGAGCATATTCATAAGTTCAAGTATGGCTTTTTTTTCTTTTTTTAAATAAACATGAAAAGAAAAAGAAAAGGGGGTTTCAGTGACTCTGGCTTTCACTTCTATAACTGTTTCAAATCAAATTCAGGTGTACAGAAATGAAGCATGATTGCCATACATCTTGCAGGATATGATATGGTCAGCAGAGCACAATCAATAGATTGAGTATTTTCACAGTTTATAGTTGACAGTGTTGCTCCATGGATTAATAGAATATTTATTAGTGCTGCTGACAGTGCACAACATAAAAAATAAAGATAAAAATAAATGCTTGAAAATCCTTGAATAAGCATTCTTCACTATCCTCACTCTTTCACACTCCTCAGAAAAAGGAGAGCCTGAACCCACTCCACTAGTTCTGAAACAAGTTTTCTGGCTTCACAGCTTTCTTATTAGCAGTAAAATTGGTAAAATATGATTAGCAGCTCTCACCAAAGGAAACACCTATGTTAAAACAGATTAGGCAATATAATTTTCCACTGCATCTTAGGAGTTATATCTTTCCCTGAATTTTGGCTTTTTAAGCTATACACTTACCCTGAAAAACACTGAGTGCTTTGCAGCACTGCACACGTCAAGGCTGAATTCTTGTTGTTCACACATAAGGGTGTTTAAAGAGAGATATAAATTCCCTGGTGACTCTCTGGCTTCTCGATGCGTCTCAGGCTGCAATCTGGTTGCAATTACACACCAGAGAGTTCCTTGCGTAGGGGAATTCTGATGAATGCAGGTTTTGACATGCAAATTTGCCTAAGCCCAGGGGTGGGAAGGGTGTCTGAACCAACTAAATACTGAGCTTTGCCACTTTTTTCAGTCTGGTCAACTCCCTTTGAAAATAAGATGAYGACCCCACTAATATTAAGAGCAACAATATACAAGGATCTCAATAAACTGCTTTATCTTGAGATATATCCAGCCTCACCCGTTGCTATGCTCAAAAGTTAACAATAAAGACTAAGGTAATAATGAAGATAACAGTAAAAATATTTCCTAACACATCTAAAGGAAAAAAAGGCCATCTGAAAGTATAACATTTACAACTTTTTTCTATTATGAATACTGATGCTTCTGCCTACTTTGTATATTTGCCCTGAAAAAAACAAAGCAAAACAAAACAAAACAAAAAGCCCTAAGCTCTGTGATTCTCAGCACACTTGAGGCCATGATTTCCAAATGTGAATATTATGCTCATTTGAATATAAAATAATTATCAAGAGCAGGTGCTTAAATGACAAACTGTAGTTACAACTGTCCTCTAATTCCCTTTTGTTCAAGCTGAAAAAAAAAAGTATGATTAAGTAAGTGCCATTGTGGTTGCAAGCATCACTAAGGATGCTTTTTTTAGAGAGGAAGTGAATGGAATTTTCTTATTTTTGCTTAAGACAGCAGTATTTCCTTATTTATGCATAGAATATAAGGGAGCTGAACTTTTTAAGAAAGTCTAGTGATTACAATAAAAAGACAAATATTTAAAAAAGGAATTATTTCTGATACATATAATAAATATAACTCAGTTTGGATTTTCTTTTTTCCTAAAGCAAGTCTTTCGTGCCCTTTTTTACTTAATCCTTATGAAGAAGGTGCTTTTAGATAAGAGGATATTCAGGAATAACTACTGTACTTTAATTTCATGTCTGGATTTAACCTGGGTTGCTTTTTATGTTTGTACACCTCTCCTTCATGTTTAGAATACAGAACACTTAAAACACACTTTTTAATACTTTTGTTTTTGTCTCCATTGGGTGTTGTGTGATAATTAACAACTGCATGCACAACAAGACTTTTTATAGAATTTGCTTCCCAAAACCTAAACTAGGTTTGCAAGAGTTTGGTGATCAAGTTCAACATCACCAACCACCTTGCAGGGAGTAGTGGCTATAGTCATTCCAGGACATGCTAGGTGGCTCCCAGGTCTGAGAAGATCTCTTTAAATGTTGCAGTGCAGGGGTATACAGAAAACTTCATATAGTAGCTGTCAGCTGTTTCTGGTTCCTGTCAGGTAGTATCGACCAGAAACAAGCTTTCCTTATCTTAACATAACAAGAATCACATTACAGAGCGTGAGCTTTTAACAGATGAAGCCTAAGAAGCCTTTGGACTGTCTGCATAAGGCTTTCTTACATGTTTGCTTTCTCGAAACCCACTTGCAAGCTAAAACTTAAGAGGCTGCTATAAAAGTCCTGATCAAAGTGTCCTGTCTTCCCTGAAGGAGATGTGGGATTTCACATAACCATACCCTACTGCCCTGATGCAGAAAGGATTTTACATAGGCTGTTAACACATAGGCTAATTTTAACTCCACTGAGCAACAGGGTGGATGAAATAACTTAAAAGCTATTTTTGCCCCTTAAGTTGGTGACAAGAGACACATGCTGTCATGAAAAAGGAAAGAGAGAGGGAAGAGAAACAAACCTGGAGTGATGAGAGAGTAATAGCATGAAGAAAATTAGCAGTGAGAAATAAAAACTATTTGATTTGATGCTTCCAAGAATTTCCCATAGAGAAATGAAAAGAAGTATGAAAATAAATGCACAAAATAAGAATAAAAACTCATAGTTTTCCTAAGTTTGTGTCTCTGAAAGGATGCAAAACTTGAGAGAATATAACCTGTTCATGAATCAGACTGCTTTCTCCATGGCTAGCATAGGATACCGCAGCGAAGGGAGTCAGCTTGTCATACTCTAAAAGGCAGACTGGTTTAACTCAAATTGTACACATATATGCAGTGTTGCAAAAATACAGAAACTTATGATTTACTATTTGTAGGCAGAGACCTACAGTGGGGTCTCTTCCTCTAAGCAATCATTTTACYTTCTGTATTGAGTTCTTAATTTCAGTCTAGACTGAAATTAGTTATTCTCCTTGTCTCCCAGTAATAAGGAAGTTTTCACTCATTATGAAAGATCCTGTGCATCAGTTTTCAAAATATGCAGATGCAGAACTAAAATGTTACTTAAAGATGTTTATTCAGGTGTTTATCATATCCAAGTTTGACTAGAGACCAAAATCCATGGTTTCCTAAATCATATGCATGCACAGATTCACTGAATAATTCAGGTTGGAAGGGACTGCAGAGGTCTCTAGTCCAACTTCCTGCTCAAGCAGGGTCAACTCTGAGGTCAGCCCAGGTTGCTCAGGGCTTTATCTAGTTGGGTCTTGAAAAATTCCATGGATGGGGACTTCGCAGACTCTCTGGGCAACCTGCTGCAGTGCTTGGCTATCTGCAGGGTGAGAAGGCTTTTCCTTATACCAAGTTGGAACCTCTCCTTTTTCAATTTATGACAACTGTCCGTTGTTTTCCTACCATGAACTTAAACAAAGAGCCCAGCTCCGTCTTCTTGCTAACCCCCTTGCACTAGGGTACTGGGGGGCTGTTATGTCCTGCTGATCCATTCTCAGCCTGTTGTCCACCAGGACCCCAAAAAGCAGATGAGTTGGTTCTATGAAAGAAAAGAAGCAGTTTGTGATTTTCCACTGCAGAACATACCAAAAGTTATTCCTGGTAGAAGAGAGCTTTTGAGTGCTCAGCTTTAATATGCAAATATAAAGAGAACATCATTGTTGTTTTCAAACTGTGAATTATTTTGTGTTATCAGTCTCTCTGTACAAAGCCTAGCAGAGTCATCATTGGTGACTTAGTAGGCCCTCGGACGGTATGATAATAAAAAAGCAATCTGATTTTTGTTTTATTAATAGCAATAACAAAATTGTTCTGTTTAACTGGTCATGGTATAAAGAGGGGACAGAACATCTTTTATTTTACAGGGAAGATGCAACTTCTTGTTCAAAAGAAGAGATGGAATTCCACTCTTATCAGATATCCCACAAAAGCCTTCATTTCAGTTGCCATAGTTTCAAGCTTGACCATGGTGCAATTCTGGGCTATGCCAAGTCTGTCTGTGGTACCAGGGTCTCTAGAGAATCATAAGGGGTCAAGTCATAATGTTTGAAAGTCTATGTTGCCCAGTAGTTGTGGCAACTGTTGTCTATAAGTAAACTACCCGGACTACTATGGAAATCAGAAGCAGCTGTTGGCAGATAAGTATTTTAAATGACATTTGTTGCAGTTCAGTTTCTCACTAAAAGGCCTTGCCAATCATAAATCCCTAATTTACTCCAAACAAATTTCTCTGTGCTCTTTCTCATCTCAGGAGATGGCTTAAAAATACAGGAGCACAATTTTAGTTTCATCAAGATTTTGATCTCTTGTATAGCAAAATATTTCTTGACAGTGCATTGGCACAATAAGTATGAGGAAGTGCAGTACCTCAAAGTAAAGATTGATCTATGCAGCAGAAATCCATAAGAAAAAGGGCAAAATATGGATTTTCAGGAGGTGCAGCTTGAAGGGCTATCTGAGTGTAAGAAGAAACATGCTGGAATATATTTCCCTGATTCTACTGTATATCAGCAGTCATTCATTCCAGGAGTTAGACACTACTCATCCTTTTTATCATCATCTCTTCATGATCATGACTTCTGAAACAAATTCCCACAATCCTTTTCAAAAAAGACATAGTAATGTTTATCAAGCCACTAAAAATGCATTTGTCCTCATTAGAAAATTGAACTGTCCTATCTACAAGCCTGAAATACCAGTTGCTGGAATGTGGAAGATAATTTGCATGTGCCAAGGAGAGATGAGAGAGTTTGTACGAGTCAAATGGAGAAGCACTGCCGGTATGCATGTCTTCACCCAGACTGAGTCACACTGAAATCCTATCCACAGCTTTTTAAGAAGCTCATTAGAAAGTCATGGGCGACTGAAGTGCTCTAGCCTCTGCCAAGGCTTACATCAGCTCTGCACCTCCAGTGCAGAGTGGCCTACCCATCCATAAATTAAATTGTGAAATCTTCTCCAACTGACATAGACTGATATCTTTTGGTGATAATACCATAATCCAATAATATAGCAAGTACAGACACCCCTGTGGAGCTGCATGTCAGGGTGCTGTGAGGGGAGGCTGCTCCCAAGGGAAGGGGAACCAGGAGCCAAGGGTGACCCCCACGTGGGCAGTGCCCTCAATGCTGGGCACTGTTCCATGGGTCGGACTGCGGTGGGCAGAACTGGGGCTGTTGATGGGGACGCTCGAGGGCCCCAGGCACAGCAAGGGGTGACCAGGGCTGGGGTCCCTCCAGGGGGCCCTCTGGGGAGCAGCAGGAGACAGGGCCAGAGATCAGACCAGGGACATGAGCAATCCTATTGACTGAGATGTTTCTCCCTCTTTCCAAGAAAACTCAGAGATCAGTGCAAAATCATCCTCCCATGCATATCTAACTATTGGACCTGCATATTAACATTCAGTCTCTGAACAAATTGTTTTCCAGTTCTGAAATTTAGGAGTTAAGTTTCACASATAACTTGTTTTTTTTAAACTCACTAAGAAAACCAAACCAGGTTGAAAAAACCCCACCCTCCAATTTGGAGAGGTCACTGTAGACCATTACAGCTATGATTTCTGGAGACTCAGTTGTCCCCAGAAATAACATTTTCCATGCATACAGAACAAGTTTCTGATTCCCTGAGAGCACTCCAAAAGCCGATTGCATCTCCAGTGCCTCTCTGCATTCACTCTTAGATTCAAAGATACAATATACTCAGAGCATGAGACACAGAGAAACAGACTGAAGGATTCAAAAAAGCAAAATACCTCTTGGATATTTCTCATATTTGTTCATTTTAATTTTAAGCTGATAAGAATGCCGTTTGAAGATTAAAAATTGATTGTTTCAAATAACTTTAAATTCCACAGGGCAATATTATTTTTTCATTTTGTGTATCTGTCTGAGCATCAGCTCTTCTCTGCCCTACAATAAGCAGCCTGTATAATGGCAAAGCACAAAGACACCTCCACTGGTTCTCTGCCTCAGGGACTTGCTTTTGCCACCACCCAAGGAGAGAGGGAACTCAGGATTGTATCTTAGGCTGGCCACTGGGGCGATATAGGGCACTAAAGGCTGCAGTGCTTTGTGGCCTATATCTGCTCACCTGGAAGTTCCCAGGAATACTTTGCTTCCCAGCATAGAGCTCTATCATTGTGGCAATTTTAATTTCAAATATGAAGTTAAATTTTAGTTGTATCCAGCTCCGTTGTTCTGTTTGACACACTTGGAGGTAATTCACCTACCTGGCCTTTGGGGTACTTAATCAGCTGCAATTTTGAAAAGGATTGCAGATATGGGATACATTGCATCCTACCTGTCTGGAGCTCTGAAAAACAAACAAACAAAAAAAAGCAGCAGCATGGAGAAGATGTTAAAGAAATAAGTGAAGGCACCAGCCTAGGAATATGCATTTAGAAGCGGACAGTGACTTCACCTCATTTCAGTGACCAAACCCAAAATATATTTTAAAGCCAGGTACTTTCTTCTGTTTTTATATGAATTGCATGGATGGAACTCTTTTTTTCCCCTCCCCCTCCCTTTTTTTTTTTAATTAAAAAAAGAGCTATAGAAAAGTACCTCTAATTTCTAATTGCTTTCTAATTACAATAATGTCCCCTGATGTCACTTCATTTTTGGGGTGCTCAAACTGAAAATAGAGAAAAAAAAAAGTATGCACTTGTTACATCTATACCCATTTTAAGATCTACTTCCAGTTAAACCTGTGTAAAAACATCTTAATATAAATAAAGAAAAACCTAATTTGTTCCTTTGAATGATCAAATACAAAGATACATTACTTTTTAATTATTTAGGTTACGGTCTCACAGTCTGAAATAAGGAGAATCCAAAAATAACTTCTCCTTTATCAAACAATAATACATAGCTATTAGTTGTTCCCCCCCCCATCAGCTATATAGTTCTTTGATTAATTTGTGAGCAACAATCTATAATAAATGAAAATCAGCCAACTCCAGCCACAGGTTTTCAGAAAAAAAAGCGTAAGTTTTTTATTGATTCTGTATAACATGAGCATATGCAATGATGACATGCACTATAAATAAAAATAGTAAAACATTAATAATATTATTTAGCATGTTGTTACATAGTGATTACACAATGATGACTATCCTTATCTCTTTCAGAGTAGAGATTTAGAATTAAGGTAATAGAAGAAATGAAAATAAAAGATGCTAAAACTGAATATAACACTATTATCAAAAAACTTGCAAGTTTTTGATTCTCTCAGATTTGAGAGTTTTGTTTTATCACATTATTTGTCTTGAATTATACCAAAAGAATTGTAGAATTAAATTTTTAAGAACTAATGCCAAAAGTTTTCCTCACTCTTTTCCCCTACCCTTTTTTTCTCCAACCATGTTGACACATGTCCACTTCTAGATTAAAATCCAAGAAACAAAGTCTAATAGTATAAAAGAATCACTAACGGATGCACTCTCAGAAGAATTTTGTTTCCAGTTGTTGAAAAGAATACACATTGTCCGCACAAGAACTGAAAAGAACTAAAAAACAGGCTTTACAAGTATAAATCCCTAATCAACATCTCTTAATGAGAATTTCCAAGTCCATAAGCTGAAAGTTACTAAGGTATTTCAACTCCTTTAGTGCTTCAAGATGCTCATCTAATAATAGATCCCTGCTCAGGTTGTGGATATTCTTCTAAAGTGTATGGTCTCCAAACTGAGCCAGGCTGTACTATTGGTATATCTTTCTAGGAATAAAAAATTCCTGACATCCTTCTCACTCAGGTTCTGAGGCTTTTCCCCAGACAGACTGAAACTCTGCAACTTTCTGACTTCAGCAATACTCCTTGGCAAGTTGGTTGTTGCGCAACATAGGTAATTCCCTACAGTCTAACCTTATTTTACTAACATTTAATATACAACATCTAAATGTGTGCAATTTCAGTTCTTTTCAGCAGTGCATATGCCTATTTCCACCTAAAGAACGTGCAAAGGGCATTGCTGAATGAGGACTTGTAATACCCCTTTTGGATTATCAGTCCATCTCTTAGTTTCCCATGATACATTCAGTATCACAGTAAGTTGTTTTGTTGTAGAACTGGTGTTGTAAATCCTAAGAAGAAATGAATAGTCATTTTTGAAAAATAGTTGTGGTACATTACCATCTATTGTTTCAAACAAAATTTGAGGGGGATCTGAAGTCAATGCATATCTTCGTATAGCGTCTGTGTACTTTTGTTTGAGATCTGACAACTAATTAGCCATCTAATAGAACCCAATACTATTCTGTAGTCAGTAACTGTTGAGAAAGATCCATTATGTTCTATCATGTGAGAAACTTGTGTACTTAAGGACAGTTTCAAAGACAGCTTTCACACAAAAGTCATTAGTCAGCAAGTCCCCAGCCATGGATTTCCATGGTAGAATGTAACAGTTCTGAAGAAGCTGTAATGGTCTATTGGGCCAATAATTTGCATTTTAAGTAGGGCCTAAATATGTATTTCTCTGATAGATTGGAGCTGTTATGGCTTACTGGGTCAATAATGTATTTTGTAAATACTCCCCAAATAGACATTTACATAATTCGTGTTTTTAAAAATCTGTAATTGAGTATCTACACAACAGACCATAATTACTCCTTTAGAACTACTATGTTCTATTTTTGTGTTGCTTAAAGAAAGAAAAGAGATTAAAAAAAAAAGTACACTATAATATTAATGAATGAGGGAGATATTAAAATGTTGAAAAATCAAATTCAGTAAAGACATGTGTTTTTCCAAGTTCCCCATAAATACATGTGCTTTTCAAGTTACCCTTTTGCTATGTTCTCTTTGATTTACTGCACTGTAATAGATAGTGCTGTGTGCTATTAAATCTCATTCTGTGTGTTTTATTGGATGGGAAAAAAATGTTTGGCAGGTCAAAAGCCCCATCAACACTTTCAGAAATTCTTTTTGACCAGAAGACCAATTTTCATCATAAGTTTCATCACCATTCAGCTTTGTTAACAAATGCTTAATTGAAAGTACTTTTTAAAACAGCTCCACAAATAAGTTGTGGGGCATTTAGCCTGAACAGATCTCATTTAAGCTCTGCCTTCCTGAGAATTAGGCTTCTAGTCCAAATTATTACCTAAAATACCTCTACAGTCCCATGAGTGAGTACTGGCATCGTAGAAGGCAATTCACACTACTTGTTTTAGTCTGCCCCTGCAAATGGCACGAGTCATTCCTGGGGCCTATAGGCAGCTCTCTCTCCTATTGACTGTGGCAGGAGCGCAACTGGTAGTTTAGAGCAGAGATCTACCCTTCAGCTGACCAAAATTAGCTGAGATTAATCCTGCCCTTACAGGAGCCAGTTAGGGGAATCTTCATCCTAGTCTGTTCTGCTTTTGCTCAAGAAGTAAACAAGGCAAATGACATGGGAAATTTCAAGATTTCTTCATATACTATTGCTTATTGCCATATTTCAACTATCATAACAACTCTGACATGCTACCTTCTTTCTACATATTGATCATAAGCCACATACATAATGTTATTTGTTGTATTTTCTGCAACATTATTAAAGTATTTTTACTATTTGGCTTGTTTGCATATAGGAAAAATTTACATGTTTATCGTTAAATTCTGTTCACAGATTGCAAAAATCGTAAAAATAACTTATTTCAAACTGTCACATTCTCCCTCCAAGCATCTGCAAGCAGTTCAGTAAGAAAACTCAAGATGTGAGCTGTTGTAGGTTAGTGACAAGTGTCATGTGGGCTTTTTGGACTGAACAACTTTTGTAACCAAAAGAATTTTAGTTCAAATTCTACTGATGTATAAAATTAAAAGTGAATTGTTATTGTAAGTCAGCTAAACAGTTCAGCATTTTTAGCTGACATATGAGCAACACGGCCTCAAAATCAGCTTTCATGGTATTAATAATGCCCGTGAAAGATAAACTCCTTCTCAATGCAGAAGGTGAGCACAGGCTCTAATTAAGTCTTCAGTACGGGCTTAAGAAAAGCTTACATAAGGTATAAATCTTGTTTGGGGCTTCTCTACAGGGAAGAATTTCACCTGCAAAACTGCATGGAAAATGAACCCATAACAGAACACAGCTGAACCCACATTGTCTAAAATTACCAGTGAATATTTGTGTAATAGTTTTTGTTTCCATCTCTTGTCCAAAGTCATTGTCTCCATATCCCTTAAATGCACTGGGACAAACTTTTCCCATCTGTGATACCGGTGGTTTTAATGAATAAAAGTGACAAACTCATTTCAGTCACTTCTGCCATGCAGAACTGAAAAACAAATTACAGGTTCATATTCTTGTATTTGTTGTCCTTTTCATGCATCAAAATCATTTCATCATTAAACTACTGTCAATTCACAATCACAGTTATGCAATGAAAAAATTGCACCAGGGCATGCCTATCCCCATAAAGAAACAAAGCCCAAAGCAGCATTTCATAGTTTTTAGCTAAATTTGTTCTCATATTGGCAGAATGGAAGCTGGCCATGCTTCACACAGCTGTCTAATTAGAACTTCCCTAGAGTGATAATCAGTAATGAAATATAAAGGGAGGTTAATGCTGAGCTTGGCAGAACTGTCACTGATGATAATAGATATGGGCAGCTCCATCACTCTTGAGGACAGATGTGATTTTTGGTCTGTTCAGATTTTCTGGGGGTATGTGCACTGATGTGTCTGTGTGCTACAATTTCCACTGACTATCTTCAGCAGCATATTTGTGTGCTTGAAAAGCTTGGAGAGAAAGTTTAGACTCAGATTAACAAATAATGATGTTCAGACTATGCTAAATAGGAAATAGCTGATTGCAAATTGATCCAATTAGAGAAGCTGCATTAGCAAAAAATGCATGATGTCATACTGCTCGTAGAGATTCCTGTCATACCAGTTGACTTGTGATGAAGCATTACCTCTTCTGTTCAGACCTGAGAAAGAATAGGACTGTGTGGAATATTTTGCATGCAAATTGAAGCTCAAAACAGTGGGCTCCAAAATGGAAGAAAATAAAAGGGAGACTGACCTTCTGTGATTTTTGCTTTGATCAAAACAAGCATAGTCTCTCTCTCGCTCTCTTTTTTGGGGGGGGGGGGGGGGCGGGGTAAGGAAAGTGGAAAAACTGTCATTTAAAGGACAGGTTCATTCACTTCTGCACTTGTACAGATGGACATTTTGAGTGATGTAGACATCTTTATTTCCCATGCAGCAACCTTTGCCTTCTGTCACTTACACTTTCTGTTACTGAAGTAATCTTCTCTAGATGTCCCTTTCTCAAGGGAATCTGGTCTGAAGTATTATACTATGGAGCTAAATTGTCATTTCTTTTTCTCCCACTTTTCACTGACTATCACTTTCCCTGGTCACTGTTTTCTCTATTTTGAAGTAGCTGGATATTCTGTTATGAAATTAAAAGTTATAATAATGCCAAAAAAAAAAAAACCCCAAACCCCCTCATTTCTTCCATAATGTGAACCTCCCCCCCTGAAATCTACTAGTTTAAAATATACAAATCAAAGAGATATTTCTTAAATAAAATACATGTGGAAACCTAGCAAAGTCTGTGCAAGCCAAGAATATGAAAGGACTAATAGCGGTTTTATGTCAAAGTTATAAAAAATTACTCTTATGTAACTTGAATGCTAGCAAGAGATACAGCCAAATTATGGGCTAAATTTTCATCTCAATGAGTAGAGAATTACAGTATAAATCTTCTTCTGCTCAGAAGACTCTACAGAAACAGTTCTCTTCAACTCTCTAGAGTAGAATTCCTGATTTATCCTGATCCTGCAGAAGCTAATAGGCAAAACTCACACAGTCTTCAAAGAGATCTTGCTGGAAGTGTTTGTATGTCTTATTTTGCAGCAATGCTGCTATTTCTCTTGCAGTAAAGCTGTCCTCTACTTTAAAATAGAAAAATAAATAAATAAATAAACAGCCTTGCTTTTCTCTGAATAATAGTATAGTATGACATAAAAGTGAAAAGATGAGGGAATTATGAAATGAATCACTCCTCACCAAGTTCTTGAAAAAGTTTTATGATTTTTATAAAAGACCTGTATTTTTATGGGTGAGTTTCTTTATAGAATGGAAAATGAAAAGATATGCCATATGACCAAATGTATAGATTCATGATAGCAATACAAAGGAAAAAGACCAAGACTCCAGTGCTAGTGTGCTGCCTATAATATCTACAGTAGAGGAAATATTCAATAAACTCCTTCCTTTAATAAAAATTCAAATTACAAGTGAAGCTATGGGGAAAACACAACAAAACATAAACAACAAAACAAAACAAAGGCTCCTTTAGCACCTTCGACATACTAGTTTAACTTCTCTCAGCTCTCTATTCCCTATAGTTCTAAACAGCTTTTCCCAGATGCTCTAATGCTATTGTTCAGTACCTGATGCTGTAATATAATTTATATTAAATGACAGACTGCATAATCAAAATGCTTCCAACACTTCAGTCCTTGGGGTTTTATGAAGATGTGCTTCAGGCAGCAAAACATCCATTACTTGCAGATAATTTTACTAAACACAATATTCTATTACTCACCAAGAATTAATACTGAGGTTCTGAAGTCTCAACCTCTATTTAGCAGTCATCTATACTGTCTTACATTGCCTCTTAAAGGCTTGCAATTTCCCATAAGCAGCACTTCTTCCTTTGGTGCATTACACCAGCTGACATCAATCATGACAATTTACAYGCAAGTAGCCAAAAACCAGATGAATAACCTCAGGTTTCTAAATTATATTGTTTCAGAGGAACTGTGGATGGGAATAAGATAATGCTTCATAAAAGAATCATGAATGTAAGTAATCAAGTGGTCAATTGCCTAGGTTCCTGCATATCATATTGAACTATATTGGGAGCTGAAAATTTAAAGTTAGAAGTTGTTCTCATGGCTTGAATCCCCACATAACTTGGGGCATCTGCTCTTTTACCACGCTCTACAACTTCCTTGAAAAAGATGCCAGTCCTTAGGCATTTTTGTCTTGTAGCAAGGGCTAAAAGGCATTGTATCCTCACACTGTGTCAAGTTTGTATTTGGTGTAACTCTACTGAGGCCAGTGATATTACACAGGCACGATTTTGGCTCCTTATCAATGTCTTATCATAAAACAAACAAACAAACACCCCCCCCCCCCAAAAAAAAAAGTTTGCCTACATCCTTCATTTTGATCATTCTAGGATGGAAAGCTTTGCCTCACATTGCTGAACAGTCACAGTGGCACCATTGTAAGCGGCTATTTTCAATGAATTTTAAAATGTCCGTCAACTGAATACTTTAGCTGTGAGTTATTCTTCCAGCACTTCTTTTCTTCAGATAACATAATCCATGACAGTTCACTATGGACAAATAATGTGAGCTTCTGACTTTCCAATGTTGTGTTCAAAATGTCTTATTGCTTGCTTGCATGTGCTTGCAAGAATTGTAAACTTAGAAACACCAAATACTGAGCTTTACTTTGGAACTATACTTTTAGGTTCTTGTTTTGAATTCTTATTCGATTTTCATTCTGAAAGTAGTGACTTTAATGGTATACTTTCAAATAACTATAACATACTTCTTATTACTTCATGATTTTATCATGCCTTCATGACTTCAATTTTTGCCTGTTTATTTATTTTCCTTAAATAATATTTGTGTCCTTCTTTAATTTATGTAGATATCCTCCAATTACAATTCACTTAAGAAAGGAATTCATTGGTAAAGCAGTGTAGCTTCTGATGTTCAAAAACATGAGGATGATCCTGCTGAGTGAGAAGTGATCATAGTGGTTATGGGTAAAAAAACATTTTCAAGGACATTTTCAAGGCTGGTCTACCAATTTTAGATTGATTTAATATGAGGTTTTCCAAGTTTTTTAGGTATATGAGAGCACAGACAGATGCTTTTGAAAACCCCCAGTAGCTCCTCACATTCTTTGAATTTATTGGGGATCAGGCATTTCTCTCTCTGTTTTGAAAATGCATGAGGTACCTATCTGCACCTTTAGACATGTGAATTCCTATGAAATTTTGGACCTAACAGACAGTTTTTGGGGGCATGTACTCCTAACAGTCCAAAGCTGCAACTGCAGCTCAAGTAAACATATCTGAGTCAGCTTTAAATTACCTAGAATCAATAACACATAGAAACAATAACTGGTACTTCAGCTGTAGCTGCAGATTTGCTCAGTGTCAGGACAGCCGGGGCTGAGTTTCAGGCTGTTGTGCATACTTGTATTTGAATTACTGTAAAACTAACACACAGATACTACCCAAAAGCCAAATTACACATCTGGATCTCAATGTGGACATGAATTTAAAGCACTTTGTGTATGTGCTTAAAGAGCTTCCCCAATAAAGGCTGTTGTCCTGAAGGTGGCCTACTTGTTTCTGGTTCATGTTGAGAAATCATGGCATAGATGATCCAAAATATCTGTTATAAAGATGTTCTTGTTAAGTTTGTACTTCATTTCAGCAGCTGCAGGGTTTTGGCTATTTACTTGGGGTCAGCTGTCAAGAAGCTATTGCTGAAACTACAGACACGTGCAACTGTTAGAGAGATGTGTAGTCTCCTTGTATAGCAAAATTAGTTTTTATCRTGTTTATACTCACAATTTTTTTCCCAAGGGAGCTCTTAGAGAATGCAATAAAATAAGAATGAATCTTCTTGTTGTATTCCTGGTTCTTATAATGAAAATATTTCAGATTTCATGATTTTGATCCAACAAATGACTAACAAGGTTATTAGCAAGCCAACAAGAAATTAAGACAAGTACTGAGATATGAGACTTTATTTCATTTTCTCAAGAATATCTAGGTTAACTTTAACACTGCTGCACTGAGTTTATCAAGTTCCTAGGGAACCTCTGGTCCTCTAAGGAATAGAATATGAGACACAGCCTTTTTGCTGCTCAGTTTTCACTGAAGTGCAATCAATCAGAAGGTACTTTCTGAAAGAAAGAAGCAGTTTATCTTGACCTCTAAGTGACTAAAGAAACCCCTATGTACTATCAAAGGTTGTCGCAAAACTGACATTGACAAAGAGCGCAGTGCCAGCTCCAAAATGCACTATCCATTCAACAGCATATATTTGCATAGATTTTACAGTTTTGCATACATTGCAATATGCATCTATGGTGAAGTTTGTTCTGAAAAATATGTTTTTATACACACAGTGCACATGCCTAGCAAAAAGCTACATTCTGTATATCTCTATTCCTTGCATTTTAGCCCTTTTATTTGATCTTGACCCTTAAGGTGATAATAAAGTGGTAATTTCAGACCAAGTCTTGTTCATCTGACCCAAACTAATATTACTGCAGTGCTTTCTGTTGCAAGCATCCTTCAAGCATCAGGGAAAGATCATGTTCTATTGGTAAGCACCACAGAGACAAACATCCCAGGCTCGAAAACATGTCGCCTAAATGAGATCAGAAAGAGAAACAAAAATCAGGTATCAGAAATTAAGGGCTAGATCAAAGAACCCTTTGGTGAAATGATACAACTTATACTACACAGGGGACCTAACAGACCTTATGGGTACAAATTCTACAATTTTATGAAATAGATGCTAAAAGTAGGGAGAGAACATGGTAATAGAATTATGAGATAACAGAAATATAAACTGGCTTTTGTGAAGGAACTAATGCTTACTCTCTTGTAACTTTGTTTTCCATGGTGGCTGCTGCTGGAAAATTTTTTTCGAGCAATTTCTGATAGAAGAAAATGATCATGAAAACAAATCTATTCCCCTTTTTTACTTTTCCAGATTCCTTTCTTCCTCCCATCTCTTTCCAGAAACTAAAAGAATTCAGATATTCTACTTCAATCTTTCCCTTTTGTTAGCCATTCTCATACTCCCAGAGCAGTGGTCAAAATGATGCTTTCATATTCTTTGTCAGAGACACTTTAGTGCCACTGCTTTCTTCTTTTTCTCTTTCCTTTTCTTTCTATCCTTTTTTTTTTTTTGTGCAAGACCTTCATCTCACTGTACATAGTTACTGTATATGACCATATAGTGCGTGTTGCTTCTCAAGCTTGCTGAATAACAGATTTTCTAGGAATGGCAAAATGATGGAGAATAAGAACGTATAGCTTACAGACCTTGTTGGAAAGAACTATCTATTCACTCACTTCTTTTTTTCTTYTGTTTTCTTACTTCAGAAAGAAATTTGATAACAAAAGGAACATATTAAAAAAGTGTGTGGCAGAGCAGTTTAGTGGATGCTGGACATGGACTTCCACAAATGTTTTATTCCAAAAGACCTGGAATGAAATTCCTCCTGATTGAGAAAGACCTGCCCAATAACAAGTGCAAGGAATAAACTTTATTTACATCTAGAATTTTATCATATAATCAGTGGCAAAACAGCTAGTCACTTCAGTGGTATATGCTGTAGGTTTCTAAAACATAAGTTTTAGTGATACAAATCATGAGCACTACCACAGTATACCACAAAGCAGGATCTTCGGGAAAGTACCTCTTCTGCATGACCACAAACATTTATTTGGATTTACTATTAGAATTCATACTTCTAAAATTCAGAAAGTGCATTACTACTTATTAAATTTTAAAATAACTATCACCTTTCAAGATTCCCTTCAGTGTTCAATTCCTAAAAGAAAGTGTGTTTAATTTTTTTAATACATTAAAAACGGCTGAGTCTTCACCACTAACTCTCACCCGCTAACTCTATGCTAGCTAGCAATACATCATAGGAGTGATGTTGTTCTGATAATGTATTACACTAATATATCATCAGCGTGACAATACTCAGTGATGGATGAGTAATACATCTTCCAAACAAAGATGTCAAATACAGACCTGCTTGGAAAAGGAACAGCTCCCCTCCCCTCATATTCTTCTAAGTTTATTATTTTAAAACTTTATAAAAAGCTTTTAAAATTCTACTCAAGTTATTCATTTGGGCAGGCAACACATTCCCACATAGACGGGGAGGTTTGTCACAACTCTGAGATCTGTTGATTCGACAGAGCTTCTCTTCACTTTCAGCGTGAGAGATGATGGAAAGTAACTCCCTTTACATACAACATATGGTATTGCATAAGGCAATAAATGTCACCCAATAGAAGCTCATTGCTATATTAGAAAATGCACTCACTTTTTAGGCCGTCTGTAGTTTCTAATTCTAAGGTAATTCTTTTTCTTTTTTTCCTCTACACAGTTTTCCATTTCTAACCAGTTACAGCAACTAGATTTTCTCTTCTTTATGATAAATAGAATTGAGGTGGTGAAATCAGAAACCAGACATTTTAAGCAATTCTACATTTGACTCATCTCTTCTTATTTCTGTTAAATTTCATTGGGAGAGTTATAGTTTAACTGAGGGCATTATTTTTTCCACATCTTCTCTAGTATTATTCCTGTACATTTAATTTCTAGGCACCCATGATTCCATTTCTCTTAAAAGATTTACATTTTCTTTTTTCCTTTGGTATAGAATGACAGGTCTATAGAGAGCGAATATATTGTCATATACAAATACACTAGGAAATATGTTGCCATCAATTTTTAAGCAGACAAGCTGACAGGTACCAAATATGACTTTTGCTAAAAATGATGACATCATCTAAAGTTCACAACACTTGGATTTGCTATAGGCTGCAACATTTACCACTAATAGTAAAACAAAATCTTCCAAAAGGTCTAGCCTTTCCTCTCTTGTATAATAGGTTGACCCACCAACATCACTAAAACTATATATAAGAATATCCTGAAGCAAAGGTGGTTTTGTAATTGGATATAGTCCTCAGTGGGTCTTCAGGAGACTGGGATTCAATTGCTAATTCTGCTATAGATTGCTTCCTTCGCAGTCTTATTTAAATCACTTCTTAATAAGGGCCTCACATATTACAGTGATGACCATGATGGAAAAATAAAAAAGAAAAGAAACAGGATGTGGAAATAACTATTTTAAGAATCTAGCTAGTATAGGAGCAAGAGGCACAAAGTTAGGACATTAATACCAGCATATAATCAGTTAGAAGAGGTAGCAGCCACCAGAGAATATGTCAAGACACCTAAATTACTTGCCTCCCTTATCTTGCAGAAYATGGTACAAATGTCCTCCTCAACATCATAATTTCTTTTTAATTTCTCAGAAGTGCAGTCATTATTGCTATCACTCTAAGGTAGAGACATCTACCAATAAGATTCAAAACACAAGAATAAAAACTGCAATATATTACAGACAGAAAATTGGCCATGGCTGTAGCAACTAGAAATAATTATTTATGGTATCTGTATGTGACCTGTATGGTATCTGTATGCATTTTGTTTGAAAGGAGTCTATCTGCTCTTTATGTTCTTATACTACAGGAATGAATCCTAATTATTTGGATCTACTTTCTGGTTATGCACACTGAAAGGCAAAGGGAATTGTGATAGAAAACACAGTTGGTTCAATAAATCATACCAAATACAAAGAAATAAATAAAATGGAACTGGCAAAATATTATTTTACATATTCCTGTAGTACAGTTCAGTAAGCTACCTACTTACTGTAGAAAATATATTAAAATATTTCAAATTATAAATATAGAAAGTAAAATGATTAATTAACTTTGCAGATACAAGGTATCTTTATTAATGCTTAGTCTCTCAGAAGAATAGACTTTTAGCAGAGTCTAAATGAAAAGTTACTCCACGTGTATAGAAAATATTCCTTGATAATTTTCTTAACTGAAAAACTATTACACCTATAATTCTATTCTCTTACCTTATTGAATGCTATTATCTATTAGCCTTATTAACTTTGTATCATTGCAGCAAGCTTAAATTATTTAAGAGAAACCATACTTCATTTAGTTTAGCATCATTATTAAATTTAGAATCTTTTTAGCAGAACAGAGATCAGATGTAAAAACTCTCTAAGGAAAGTGACACATCATTTGAGAAATGCTTCTTGGGGATCATCATGAATAAGAACAATTTATCTGCCCTTTTAAAATGAGCTCAGATCTTAAATCTTATCTTTTACCTTGTATTAAAGCACCGAAATTTCACATCACATATCACATTTTAGAAGATCTGGATACCTAGGATCAATATAAGGCTTTATTTATGCTTTCTTTATAAAGCACTGGTCTTCCAAGACGCTGAGTATTTCCAAGAAATATCGAACAGCCTCTGAGCTCATTAGGAGTTAATGAAATTGGTACCCTTTCCTTGGCAATTTCAGGGTCAGACCCATAGTGCTGGAATTTAGTTCTTTCATGTTAGTATATTAAAGATTTGATATAAATATATATTTGATATATACCATATATATAGCATATTAAAGATTTGATATTTAGATTTAGGTGGAATATACATTCAAAAAAATTGGATTCCCATCTGAGTGATGTAGGATGCTAAGGCTGCCTGTTTAGATTTGTAAATTGTAAGATTAAAGATGGTTATGAAATTACCTCTGTTTACCAATGGCCTCTCTTACAAAATTTTAACCTTCCAGAGTCCAGGCCCAGATTAAATATGCGAATGTATACATATACATACACACACACATATATGTATAGATACTATACACACACACACACACACACTCTCTCTCTCTCTCTCTCTCTCTCTCTCTCTCTCTCTCTCTTTCTTTTTGCCCAAAGAACATCTTTTTAAAAAATTTCCATTTAAAGTTTAGTATATAATCATTTCAAAAATAAGGGAAGACTGGAATTGGGGAGGTGGGAGGATTTTGTTTCAAATCCATGTCAGCACATCCCACTATGTCTTTTTCAATTTGAATGAAGTAACGTATAATAAATGAAGACATCTTTGAAATTATTCCATATAGGCATTTCAACATTCCACATTAGCTTTCTTGTTTTTCACTATATGTTTGCAATGTGTTAAGATAAATCAATGGTATTGTAAAAACAATAATGTACTGTCATTACCCGTTTCTAGTTTTAGTACCAAAGGACAGAAAAGCCATGTTTAGCCTATATCTGAGAAAAGTTTTCAGCATAAAAGGCTTCCCTCACTCATGCAATGCTAATATAGCAAGCAGTTTGACCAATTAAATGTAAAATAATGTGGATTTGTTCTCCTAAATATCTTTAAAGATACAGAGAATCACTTGTCCATAAAATCTAGGGCAATATAATTTTAACATCACTGCCTCCAAAAAGAGATAACCCTAAAACAACCTAAGATAAATCAAAGGGCTGTCTACTTGTGAAGTCAGTAACACTAAAACTGTATTATCTTAAATTTTAAATGCAGGCAATTCTCCCTCTCTCTTCCACCCAAGAGCAACCATTCCTTTCTTTTTAATGGGAGTAAATCCATATCATTTTTTACTTCTGAGCATTTATATTGCCTTTTTTATTTACTGTATGAGAGGAGGTTCCTTATGCTGAACAACTTTAATCAGATACAGTATAAATAAAGCATTACTGTACCCTAATTTGAAGCAGGTGCCTTGTAAAAAGAATATTCACCATGGGAAGTAACATTAAATAGAATAATTATATATAACCTGTAAAGAAATAAACCTTTGTGTTAAATATTACACAAGTTTATAGATCTTCTGTTAAAAAGCAGTGTTAATTGTGCAAGATAAAAATGCAGATTAAAATTATGTACAAAAATGAGGGAAAAAGTAGTTTTAAAATTCCCCAAGAATGTAGACTCATAAATAACAATTAGAGTCATTCTAAGGGCTGTAGAATAGAATATACATAGGAAGATTCACCTGAACAGTAACTCAAATTATGGAGCAGTTTCATCTTGCCCTGCCATCTGAGCCAGAGCTTAGGCTCCCATTTTGTCATCTTTTTAAAGAAAAAGCAAAAGTAAATCCTCATTTAGATAAGTACAGGGATTACAAGATATGAGTTGGGTGGTAAGCAGTTGGTAAAACTGTCATTAATCTAGTGGTGCTGAAGGACTAGAACGCTTAAACTACTTGCCTGGGCTGTTGTTTATTGCAAATAYGTACAAATAACATCTGATATTAGGATTACATAATGTAAGGTAGATCACACTGTTGCTTTGCCTGTGCAGATGTGTTGTGGTCTGGTTTATGCTTTGGAGAGAGACTAACCTCACTTCGGTGTCCACACAGCGTAAGCTCCCAGAGGTCCTAGGGGAGTCAGACACAATAAGTTAAGGGGGCTTAAGGGTTAAGGTGCTGGCTACCTGTTTCTCGCACATGTCAGCGAGGCAGGCAGGAGTAATGACACTGTGGGACCTGCGGATCCTACCAGCCTTCTGCGGCCCGTGGTTAAGGTAAGTGGCTGAGGGAAAGAGAAGCTTCCCTGAGCATAAATTAGGCCAAAGTCTTTGGTGTGTAGGTGTGCATGTGTATATAAACATGAATTTCCAAGTAAAAATAGGGCCGTTAATGACATGACCCAAATAGTGCAGTGAAAGAGAAACAAACACCTTAGTACTTCTAAAAGTACAAAATACTATTTTTCTTAATAATGTGGAGATTCTTAAAGAAAAAGTCTGAGAGTGCAAACACTGACAAACAAAACAACCTCAATTAATTACTGACAAAATGTTTGGGATGTATGTAGTTTGAATACACCTTGTATGCTATCCTAGCTAGGAATCCTGTCTACTTCAGAAGACATCTAAGGCTATTGACCTATTGACCAGCTGAGTTTTATCTTGCTGGTGAGTCAACATCCTGACCAATACGTGACCTCCATTCCCCAGCTTGTCTGCTGCTCTCTAAAGACCCATTTCTTTAAGAGAACCATGACCAGGGGAAACAGCTCGCTATTATGTGTGATACCCTCCCCACGCTGAACACCATTGCACTGTACAACCTAAAACAAGCTTTGGCCCTGTAAACATTTCTACTCACACGTTGATGCAATGATTTTGAAAGAAACAACAAAAGTACAAAAAGGCTCCAAGCGCAAGACCTCGTACATCAGCAAAATACATATTTTGATTTGACAATTTCTTGTCACACAAGCGAGAACAACAAGCTTACATATTTTCATAAAAAAAAAGTATTTTTCAAAAATGAGCTGTCAACAGCATGAAGAACTGTAAATTTGGCTTTTTTTGTGTATCTGTGAGCTTTTTTTTTGGCATGGACTGCTATCATCAGTTTCTCTGGTTTGTATTACAGTTGTGACATCCTCTACTGCACTGTTTTTTGATAGGAATCCACAATAATAAAATTCTGAGGCCAATAACATTTTATATTAAAACATGCAATGTTAGATTTCAAGCCTGATCTTGTGTGAGCCAAGTCTACACAAAGTATCAGTTAGCCAGATAGTCCTCTCATTTCCATATGAACATGTCTACATGAATGGGTGTAGACTGACTTAAGCTCTTCGGCTCAGATGCCAAGCAGGTCAGGGAAAAATCAGCTGCAGTCCAGGGGCTGTATAACTGCTTTAGTGATGGACTTTTTCTACGCAAATGTACTGAGAGACAAGCACAGCACTACTAACATAACTGCCTTGCTTCTAAGTGACCTGGCTTCCAGGCAGACAACTTGGCATATAATTGGAGTATCAGCACAGGATCTGGGAGGTGAAGGAGAAGAGCTACCCGCAAATCCTCTGCTCAAGTCAATGGACATTTGTATGAGGGGGGAAAACAAAAAAGAAGAGAAACTGATATTAAAAACTGAGTGTTGCAAACTGACGTCAATTGATATTTTGATACAGGAAGCCACTATTAAGAATGCAGGCTATGAGTAATAGGGTTATGACACTGTATCAGCCTTTTCTCTCTTTCTTTCCCTCTCTCTGCGTCTCTCCCACTTTTCCAAATGTGCCTCAAGGAAGATAACATGTAATACAGTTACACCACAAAATAAAGAATTAAAAGTCTGCCTAATCAGCCTATTATGGAAATGGCTATAGAGTAGCCAAACATTATCACAACAGGGGAAGAATGCCCTGAAATGCTCTGGTCTTCAAATATGGAGATATGGACTTCCATGAATCTGTGTTCTAAAAGTTATCACTACAGATGTTCACTGATGGACCAACTGCCACACCATCTCTTACACTGCATTTATCACCAAAAGCTTTGTTCCTCTGAAAGTAGCTTTAAAGAAGTGAGAAAATATTGTAGATTATTATTTATGGTTCCTTTCACAAAACCATTATTATTGTCATGTTTTAAGTTTCCACTGTATTGAAACACCCAATTTTCTATGGCTATAAAATAATTCTAAGAAATAACTTCAGCACTCACACAATTCTCCACTACTGCTATAGTTTTCTGTGGCTTTCTCAGGCTCTTTTCCTCTTTTCAGATTATACTTGAAATAACAAAGAATATACTGTGAATATATATTCATTGTCTGTGGATAGATGTCACCTGTAAAATCCAGGACACAGGCTCAGTTTCTAAGGAGAAGAGTTCTATTACTTTTTGTTCCATGATATTAGATCATATCACACAGATCCAACACAAACCAGTGTTCTTATTATTTCATAAAAGAAATAAATAATAGATACACCCTTGACATTATTCTCTGATGAGATTAGCTAATAATTTGCTATTAAAAAGTGCACAGAAAGATTTGTGATGTACTTCAATGTCTTCACATCACTGCTTGCAAACTCCTTAATGTTCAAAATTACAGACAAATTAAACAATTTGATTCAGCTTACAGAGTAACAGTATTGATGGTGTAATTTGCACGAAGAAATTCTTTAGAAGATTTATGTTTTTCTCTCCTATATAGCTCTATATTGGCCTTTGAAAAACATGTATCTGATGAAAAACAAGTACAAATACTTATAGTTATCATTACCTGCCTTTTAGCTTATTTAATAAAACTAAGCAGGTTTTCTGTTCCATAAACTAATTCCCTAGAGTGGAAATAGTGGCCTGTGTTCCCCCCCATCCTGGCATCCTGCACCGAATCCTGAACCAATGCAGTAGTAAAATTGATTGGTATAATGTTGCAGTATGTCAGCTGTTAGGCAAAATGTACTTATTTGGAATTTCTTTATGGGACATAAGGCCACAACTTGGACACATTACACAGCAAACCTGCTAAGCCCGGCATACCAAACGAGGCAGTGAAATTAGCCTTTATCTTAGGCCACTTTCCCCTTGTGGGTCGCCCCTAGACCTGCCTCTATTACTCAGTCCTCAGTGTAGGCTCAGCACCCCTGGTGTGACCCTACGCATATTGCAGAACTACACATATCGCTCAGGCAGCGTGCCACCCAACATTTGTGTAACAGTCTGAGAAAATGCACGTCACTCCTCCATCTCTTCTCTTCAGATATATCCTGCCATCCCATTGCTCTAATGGGGGATCCATCCCACATACCAACTCGCTATTCCAGCCAAGCTCTCACCAGATAGCTACCAAGTGAAAACACAGCAAGGAAGCATGTGAACAACCTGTCCCCTCCTGCCCCGCTAGACACTCAAATGATTGCAAACAGTGCCAGATGGAAGTACTGGATGGTAGAAAACTACCCACTAGGTCAAACTTCCACCAATTAATATCACACTGCCATAAAAGATCCTCATCAATTACTACAGCCGGCTATACCACATTTCCAACATTTAAGTGGGTTTTGTCAGAGTGACTTATAATAGAGAGCACTGCAGATATAGGAACATTAAGGCAGGGAAGACAAAATTCACTATACAACAGAATATGGGACATGGTTTTCTACTTTATTCCTGTAGCTTCTTGTTCAGGGTCACAGAGTTTTTCAGCTGGCCCAGCGTGGCCTTCCTCCAGATCAAACAGCCCAGAAAAAGAGCCATGACCAGAAGAAACAGGAGCCTGAACACTTCTTGCGCTATCACACATGTCACAGTTTATCTGAAACTAGTGCAAGAGGTAGGAAAACAATCTCTCCTTGAGCACAAAATAGTTGGAAGTGCTGCCTGAGAACACCCGTACTGTCACGGACAGAACAATCAACAAATATCGGTTAAGTTACTGTGCAGCACTTGCCTTTTGCTTTCTCTCACTGCAGTGTTTAAAGAAAGATGGACAGCAAAGGACTGTTGTTACCATCAGTTCTCCTCTTATATTCATGCAAAGATTGCAAAATTTGTAAGAGGGAAGGGAGGAGAGAGGAGAGAAAGGAAGGGGGAAGTGGCAGCAGTCATTTATTTTTTGCATGATTACTCAAAACTGATATTCTGGCTTTAGGATCTGTAACCCAAGTTCAGCATTTGTATTTTACATGCTTATATCATTGTCATGCTCATAATCTAGGGGACAAAAGCTGAAATTACTCATCTGGTAGGTTAAAAAAATAGACAATTTTATTACAGGAACCTTTTCCTGATTGTCCCATTAGACAAAGCACAATAATAAAGTACTGGATGCATTTTGTAAGGCTTGTCTCTTCTGTGCCATGATATGGCAGCAGTAACTTCTCTCTGCATAGATAAAAATGACTCTATACATTTAATAGACTTCTGGTTGAAATGATTTGGTCAAAAGGTTACCATGTGCTTCTGGCTGGCAAGCTAAACTCTTGTTTTCACTTCAGTAGAAACTTGTTCAGAGGACACAGTTCAATTGAGCAAAACTAGAGGGTTATGATCATGCATAATATGGTCACAGTGATAATGATAGTTATACAGAGGTGATCTGAAACTGTTTCTTCTGCAACTTTGACCTTAATATTGTGCAACAGAATTCTGAATTTCTATAAATCTCAAAAATTCATTATCATCATACAAAACCTTCACATGGACTTTTACTTTGAATCATTCAGTGTCTTTTAATATTAGATCATGGTTTTAATTAAGATATGTACAATATATAGAATTTCACTAAGTGTCTTTCAAGAAGCTTTGATGATAATACAAAATGATGCAATGGAAAGTCTTTGGTTTTAATAACTCCAAAATTATATTATTCTGGGGTACATTTCTGAGGGCTTGATTCATTTTGTGGAGGAGGGGAGGAAGAGGTATTTCAGTATTGTTAATTAAGATGAAGATTCTCATTAACAGAAGCAAATGTTAAATGGCCCAAGGGAGTGCATAAATAATAGGCTCACTAATAAACTATAGTATATTGAAGCTGAGGAAGATAACTTTAACAATGCTTTTGCAGATTTACTAATTACAATAGCTTCCAGCAGTGSCAGATCAACCTGCAAAGAACTTAAACTACCATTTGTTCTCTTTTCAGAAGTGCTTCAGAATAATTATGCTATTTGAATCAGAGCTGCTCAACCTGTTTATTAAAATAAAAATAAGCAAAATAGTTGGTGTAATACTGTGGACTCCTGGTGACTATATATATCAGAATTGAAATTGTTCTTTCCTAAAAGGGCTGTACTTCTGGAAATGAAACACGTTAATACACTTACATTTTATTCTAATTAACTATAGTGGTTAGCAAGTGCTTTATTTTTACAGCAAGATGATTTTTCTATTATGAGAGTTATCATGTGGGAAACAGTGGCACTCATCAGTAGTTCTAGTCTTTTCAGAATGACAGCTCTATAAAAAGTCAGTATGTTATGCATGGATCTTTACATAAGTAACTAAAGGCTGATCTGTGTTTTGAAGCATTTTCTTTTTGAACATGTAAAAATGTACCACTATAAACAATCATTTAGCATGGAAAGATTGAATAAGTTCCAACAAGCTCAAGAGCAAAGCAAATCATAGAATCATTGTATGATTCTAGTTGCAAGGAATGTATGGAGGTTGTCTGGTTCAATCCTCCGCTCAAAGCAGAGTCTGCTCCAAAGTTTAGATCAGGGCCTCATCCAGCTGAGTTTTGAAAACCTCCATAGATAGAGATTCCACACCCTCTTTCACCAGTTGATTCAGTGCTTAACCACTCTCATAGTGAGCACTTTTTCCTCATATCCAGCTGGATTTTCCCTTTTTATAACTTATGACCATTGCCTTGTCTTTTCACTTTGCATTTCTGAGAGGAGTCTGCCTCTGTCTTTTCTATAACTCACCACTGGGTAGCTGAAAACATCAATTAGATCTCCCCCACAGCCATCTTGTCTCCAGGCTAAACACACCCAGCTCTCTCAGGCTCTCCTCAAATGCTGTGTTTTCCAGAAGCCTGGCCATCTTAGTGTCACTCCGTTGGACTCTCTGGTTTGTTGTTCTCCCTCTTGTACTGACAGACCCAAACCAGTAGGCCAAATGCAAGCTCACAGATGCTGAGTAGAGCTGCCCTCAATCTTCTGTCTATGCTCTTGCTAATGCAGCCCAGTATGCAGTTAGCCTTCAAGTGGCAAAATAAAAAATGCTATGTTTATTAGATGGAAGCGTTTAACTTACCCTACCACTGGTCTCACCTTTTTGAAAAAAGAAGACATTTAAACAAATACRTGAGCACAAAGCCTCCTTCCTTCCAGTAACTTGTTTCTTTTATGTGTTGTAGTGAGTATGGGAACAAGCTTCTCTTCACATGAGATTTGCTTTCAGGGCAATGGAATAATAAGGGGAGATAAACATGCTTCCTAACTTACTTTCCTTATGCTGTATTGAAAGATAATCATCCATAAACCAGACAGCTGCCTACCCTTTTTCCAGCCTCTCATTACAAAATTAATAATCCTATTCTAACTACTCATGTGTGCTCTCAAAAGCTTTAGAAATATCTATTGCCTGCAAGTTGTACGACATCTTCTTACAAGATAAGCAAGAGAGAAGGAAAAGAGTTTACTCCTACTTCTTCTGTATGAATAGACCCATTTTAGAAACTCTCTTCATGAATAACAAATTATCAATATTTTTTTTGTCTCTAGTTCCTCTCACAGTTTTTCCTACATTTGTAAGAACTATCTGAAACATCTCATTAATCTGCTCTTCCTCTGGTGGCTTAGTGTGTCCTGCATTTTCCACTGTCAATAAGCCAGAAGAATCATCAGCAAACAACCTGCTGAAATTTCTGGAATTTACCTTTCCAGAACTGAATTTGTTTCTCAACCTTACAGATGTTCCTTTAATTTGATATGACATCCTTCTGATCCTTAGTTCAATCCATTCCCTTGCACTTAATATAATCTAGAAGGCTCAAATACCAACAGTAGTGCAAACAGAGACTCTGGAAGGCATGTATTCATGAAAACTTTTAGTTTAGTCGTTAATTTTGGTATAAGCTCTAATCATTATTCAGGGGCAAGCTTAGGATAAACTTAAGAATAATAATGAAACCTAAACAGAAATTTTGATGGAACATCTAATATGGCATTTTTAAAAGCACATGGAATTGGTCTACTTTTGTTTCCATTACCATAACAGATTCTTTTTGTTGCTAAATTAATAAGGAACAGAGCTAGGACCATTGTTGACAGTTTTTAAATAGCTTTCCATTTTTTGTTTAATGTTTAACACTCTGTGGAGATAGCCCGATCATTTATCTACAGCTTCATTGGTGATAATGAAACTTAAAATGCTTTAAAAACTGTGGAAGGGGAGATCAGAATCAGCATGTAAACTTTACTTTGAAATGCGGATTCTTATCTACTGGGAATTTTTTTAAGATAAATTCCATAAGGATTTCCACATAAGTGTATTGGAAAATTGGAAACACCACCACAAAGAATGGAAATAACGCTAGATATCTACAGGATAGATATCTATAGGATAGATTAAAATGTTAACCATGAGGACTTGGCAGAAGTAGAGATATTTCTCCTTATGAACTTATAAATGGTGGCCCTTATAGATGATAACATCTCAGTTGTATATTCCAAATAACTTATATTTTGGAGAGAAGATTTTTTTCTACACCATTATCTTCCAAGTTTTGCTATATTGAAATGATTTCATAAATGTGTGTGTGTGGGGGGGGTTCTTTGTTTGTTTTTGTCTTTTTTCCTGGCAATAAACTGCTACAGAATATCTGCTATTCTGGTCTGATGAAGCTGAGCCAGGTATATCTGCACCCTGGCTTTTAAAGAGCCTACACATCTCAAATGTCAGGCTTTTAGAAAGCCTACTCGTCTTTCACTGTCAGAACTGTTCTGTTTTACACTTCCTTATCATCAAATCTATTCTAACTATCCTACTATAAGAAAAAAAAAAGGATAATCAAAATTGAAGTGCAGAGTTGAAAACAACCATAAACTTCATTACACAGACAGCTTTAGATACCCTTGAACACCTCACTCAATCAGGCACTATTTTAAGAAATAACAAAGAACAAATGTTAGTTTAAGACTGAAACCTCCATTAAAGAGTGCATCTTTCTTCAGCAAAGCAGTCAGAAACATCCGCATTTCAAATGCATGACTATGCCTTATTGAGGTCAGTAAGGAAAAACACAAATAAGGCAAGCACATGATTAAATATTTTGTTAAAGTGGATCTCTTATGGTCTTTCACTACATTTTCATAAATAAAAATAATAATAACTTCAGACCATTACTTTTCATCTGCTGCTTCAGTTTCCATTTGTCCCTGTTTGGTTTGTTTGTTTGTTTGTTTGGTTTTTTTTTTTTCCTTTTGGGGAGGTAGAAGGAACATGTAGAAACCAATCACAGCTGTGGACACCCGCACACTGGCTCATCCTGAATTGTACTGTTTAGTCAGGGAGCATGATGGAATTCAGGTTCGCAGCACATTTTCCTTATCGGAAAATAACTAGATACTTCGTTTTTAAGCATGATGTAAATTACAGATTAACAAACATTTTGCAGCTAGCAGGTAGGTATCTGTAAGCCCCATACTGTTGGTAAAGTACATTATAACTAGTTTACTGTATTTATGCTGACTCTACAGCTACCCCGAAAAGCTGAATCAGTTGAATCAATAGCCATCTGATCTTTTCCATTAAACCTGATTTTTTTCACTAAGTGATAGGAAACCCTGGTCTACAAATGTCTATCTTTGCTTGGCCAGGCAATGTCCTGTTCACTGTGGGATCTGAATCAGACTCAAATCTGTCCCAACCCTCTGCCTCAGCTCCAAACCCATGTATATCAGCAGTCTCTGACATCTTGGATAAACAAGATTCACATTGTGACAAGACAGGCTGATTGTAAAATATTGTGTGTTGCTGACTCTTGAAACAGCAAAGAAAGCAATTAATGTAAACCAAGCTGAGGAAGCACCTGCTGTGTGTGTTTGGAGAGTGGTCTTTTCCAGGCAATTAATTCAATTGCCCAAAATGTAAATATCTGAGGAGGTAAGGGTAAAAGAATATGAAAACACATACAGTTCAAACTGCTCCTTTTTCTGTCAAATGTTGAAACATGCTGAGGCAGATTCCCCAGCTGCTGTAAACTGTATAYGTCACTGATTTCAACTGATAGTTTTCCCCTTTTGTTATGTGTCTAATTCAGTTTTCCACACATAGGATGTAAGTAGGAATAGAGAAACAGAAATACGTGCTGAAGAACGTACCTACACCACAGCTTTCTGACATTTTTGTATTAAAATGAACACAGACTGGTAGGGTATGATTATGTGCATGCTTTTTTTCCTCTTCAGAATGGGCGCATCATATATAATGGGAACAGGAGAGTTTTTCATAGGTCACTTACTCCATCCTCCTGTCAAGACAAGAGTTGTGATAACTAAACAATTCCAAGCAGATTTTTATCTAACAACGTAAAAACCTGCAGTGATGGAGTCTCCACAGCTCCAGAGGAAATCTAGGGAAGCAACTGCTATATCAATAAAACACAACACAAGCCCAGTAAGTGGAAGTTTTACTGTGAATTTAATATGAACAGAACACACTGATAAGAGGACTATGAATCAAATCAATCCATAATTTAATCACACTGAATCAACTGGAAAAAAAAAAGGGGGGGGGATTGTGGCTCTATCTTGCTAGTGTAACTTCCATTATTATTATTATTATTTTTTTTATCATTGTCTTTCTTTAAAATTGTTTGACTTTCAAAATGAAGATTTCTTTTATTTGACTAATAATCAAGTCTACATAGGTCACTTCAAGACTCACTTAATGTTAATCCACTAAAACACCTGTAGTGAGAACACCTGCAGAAGATCTGGTGAGGAGTCAGTGACTGGCAGAGTACGTGATAGCAGCCCCAGCGTGTGAAACTACACACTGACCAAATTCCCATCAGGGCCAGGCACGCATATTCTGCTTCATCAGCAATGTCTAGCTTCTTGCTGGGCAGTAGCTACTCCAAGTTAGCACAGCTGAGATAAGGAAACAGTTCGAGTAGATTTAAGGGGCCCTTAGGAACAATGAGTTGGGTCCTGCCTGTGCATGTGACCCGTGCCTCCAGCAGCCTCCTATTGGTGACCCTTCTTGCAGTTCCCAGGGCTCCCCATGCAGTCTGTTGTGTAAGTCCTTTATTAAATCTATCCTATTTAACACCTTACGAACCTTGAGTGTCTTTCTCCGCCGGTATCTGACCCTCTTGCCTGCCTTGCGGTCACAACACCTGAGTGCATGCACAGGGTATGCAGTATGTCAGTGCCCTGAGCCTTCCCGGGGGTCTGGTTGGGGGCTCAAGCCCAGCAGAGCTGCAGCTGCCCCCACCTGGGTCCCCCCAAAGAAGAAAAGCTGTCAATATACTACAGAGATATGGATATTTTCAGATTTCACATTTGTTCACTGAGTTACATGTACTACCACACCAGTGTTTGCCTTGTAATTAAAATGACACACAGACTCAGGTGTTTGAAACAAAAAGCAAAGGCCCAGGGGAATGAATAGAAGCACATTTAAATAACTTTTAATACTAGCTCTTGGGCAAACAACATTTTGATTTGTTTTACATCTCAGCTCTCCAAACTGCTATGAGAACCTACCCCATACCAAAGTATTAGAGTGAGTCAGAGAGTCTTTTGAGCCTCGGATTCCAGTGGGGAAAATATCTTTTTGAAAGAACGTCTTTGCTATTCGCTAATGTATTGCTCCTCCACAACATTTAGTTTCTTTCCTTCCTTGAAATTGTCTTGTTGCAGATATTGCACTGATACACAGTAGCGTCATGACAATAGTCTATATGATGAACTTTAAATGTGACGTTTTCAGCAAATTGTCTTGTATGTAACAATTAAAATGTCTTCAGTGGGAGCTTTGGTAAGAACCAGCAAGAGAGCAGATGAGAACGTCTCAGTACATTTGATATACAGCTAGCAGTTTTCAGAATAACAGCCTAACAGTTTGCAGGTGCTTGTCTCCACCAAAATGCATCAGGTTAGAATATACAGATTCAAAGGTCCCCATAAACAGTTAAAAAGCTTTTATCAGAAAAGCTGACTTGGAGGAAGATTCTGAAGACACAGTTATATGAGATATCCCCACTGCCTGTTTCTTTCTTCCTCTTCCTATTCTCCCACACATGAGGTCCCTAAGACCATTAATAGCCTCTTTTCAGCATTTGTAATCCATCTAAAGCCCTTCCTCAGTCTCTCCTGCTGACTGGATAATTCAGACTTCCTATGTTCTTCATAAACACATTTCTACTAGCTCTCCACACAGGGAATTGTCTCATCGCTGATTTCTCCACTCACTTTGAAGCTACCAGTAGGACTCCACACAAAAGAAACACAGTGGTAATGTGGTCTTGGCCTCCTTTTATCCTATAGCTTGCTAGTTAGTACAATCCCTTTTTCATTCAAAGGACCTGAAATCTGCATTTGCTGTCCTTCAAGAGAATGCTTTACTTACAAGACACGATGTTCTTTTAGTTATTTCCTCTCTCCATTGCTTTACCTATTTCATTTTGCATAGAAGAATTACATAATCTTTAGCCAGGGAATGGATGTTTAAATAACAGGCATGCCTTTGTGGACTAAGTTTTGGCACTTGTACATCTTCTGGATGTTTTGATGTTTAATATAACACAGTTTATTAACTGGAGTCGTCTCATTGAAGTTTAACAGTACTGCAGCTTTAGCCTTCTCCTGAATTCAGCATGCTCAGGAAAACATCTGCTTTAGGTATAACACATCAGAAGAACTGTGTTGCAAAACTGATGCCTGGAGGTTCATAACGGGCTGAGCTACCCATTTTTTCATGGCATATGGGATATAAAGTGAAGTACATGTACCAATGGTACAAAACAACTGTAAATTACACAGAAATTATTGTTGTCTTTCATTAAATGATATTTAGAATGAATCCAAAGGTTTGTAATTCTATTCCAAACTTGGGGGACTGAATCAAAATGCAGAACCAGAAAACAGAAAGCCAGGATTGGACTTCCTAAGAAATATGATTCAGTTACTCTCTGCCATTACTGCCTATTCCTACAGCTGGCTCACAGAAAGGAAAAAATTGCAAACACAGCAAATTAGGTCAAATATTGTTTACATAAAGTGGTCATGAATTGTAGGCTCTGTATATAAACTCACATGAGAGTGTATGCCAGGAACTATGTCAGCTGTTCCGTGTCCACTGATTCCCACATGCAACAGTGTGGATGACAGAAGCTTTGAAATTGTCAGCAATTTATCTTTACCTCTGTTTTTAATACAGAACCAACATCTTGCAAGTTTTGTGCAAACCAGCCCGTAAGGCTGACTGGGATTCTCTCAGTTCCCTGCAAGTGCATAGGCAGAGGCAATGAGAATCAAATTATCACAGATCTCAGCTATGCCCAGAGGAGTGCTCAGTGCTGGGAGCAATTAAAAAGAACTGTTCTGCTCCTCAGTACTGTCATCCCACACATTGACAAGTCTTTGAAAGCAAAGAATAAAACTCCTCACACATAATTAGCTAGTACAAACTGATGAAAGAATTAAATATAAAGTGTTCTGCTCAAAGACATGATCATCAATCTACAGTTCATTCCATCACCACTGATTTGAAAATGCAGAAAGATAGGCAATTTATCCCATCTTCCCACACAGTCCTTAAGGGGCAGAGAAGATGGTCTCAGATCCTTCTTAATCCTTTTATTTTATTATTTTTTTTATTTTTGATCTGGTTAGCTTAGCTTGATTAGTGCAGTCCCAAGTAGAATAGACAGAAATTAAAGGACTTCTAAGACCTAATGGAATTCTTCTGAAAGTTAAGTAAAACATTTAACCAATCACTTAAGATGTGATGACCTTTAGTAGGATAAACAGTTCTAGGTGTCAAAACAACCCAGTTTATACTTTGGCCCATTAAAGCCAACACTGGAAACATTTCAGTGGGATAAATGGCTTAAAGAACTTGGTTCTTTCTGCTCCTAATACAGTAAAATTGTTAATTTAGCAATACAGTCAAATCTTAAAATATAACCTCTGCCCAGTTTTACTTAATGGAGTGTTTGCTATTTTCTTGAATGAGGTGCAAATTTTGCCTCTCCGTTTTAATTCACCTGTCACCTACAAGTTTCAGATACAAACTGTTGAAACAGAAGCTGAACATAAAGAGAGTTTTAAGCTTCAGCTGTAAATCTTCAGTAATTTTGCCTCACTTATACCTCACTCACTTATATAATGAGACTGGACCATATTCTTTTCACTGTTTCTTCAACAAAGCTAAACCAGGCTCACTGACTTCGGGAGACTGCAGAAGGGTAATTGGAGGTACATTTTGTCCCTAAATGCCTCTACAGCTAATCTGTCAGTAGAAACCTGCATAATTTTCCAATAAATATGCAAGATGAACAGCAGTGGCTGAATGAATTAGAGAAACATAAGTGCCATACTCTACAATCAGTTTGTTTTTCATTTGCTGTACACCTGTGGCAACAGTATTTATAATGTAGGTGGTGTATTTTGGTGGAGTGAAAAAAATCAGTAGTTCATTTTGGATCCTGATAGTATGTTTTCTCTTTTCAGCGTATATATTCAGCTTACAGAAGTTTATAATTATTATAACATGAGGTCTTCATCTTTCATTTGAAATTGAAATTCTTTAATATGTTGAAGAAAACAAGATCAAGCTCATAATTTACACTTTTGGGGGAGATGGGTTGGCATCTGTCTCCCATGCAGGAGTACCTGAGACCATGCTGAGTTCATCCATGTAAACGTGCACTAATTCTCCTCATGGACTGTGTAGGGAGACCAGGTGCTTAACTCTTGATAGTGGATTTTAGACTGGGATCTAATAGATAGATACTGCTGCATGGCTTTCAATTTGTCAATTATTCTGTGATTTCCATAGGAATATATTTTTTTCTTTTTTTTTTTACAGACACCATAAAGATTTCCCATTGTCTCCCAAAGGTGCAAGATTCTTTTCTTATTTCTTCATAATGAACTGATTTAATTAAGTGAGGGTTTATCAGGATCATCCAGGGCAACTAGCTCCTGTCTTCTATTGCTCCCTCAGTTGTGGCTCTTATTTCCACCATAGTAATGCTATTTCTATTTTGAGGGAGAACAATTCATGAGCCCCAGGAACAATTATCAGGAACTAGAAAAACACTGTAGTGCCAAGCTAGGAGTGCACTAAGAGAAAGAGGAGGATCAACACATTTGCTTAGTTTCCTCTATGAATTTCACAGGGTGCTGTTTGTTCCTTCTCGAGACATAATTCAGGTTTATGCAAAGCAGAGACTGACTGGACTGGAACAAGAAATCAGCTTGATTTACCATTGCTAAGATATCCTGGTGATGGACATTCTGCAAAAATTCACTGAAAAATGGAAGAAAAATGGAACACATGATTACTCTGTTTTCTGAGTAGGAACATACTGTGCCCCAGCCTGCCACTTGCTTTTGGCAGGCGTTCTCAACAGACCAGTCCTCAGATTACTTTCTTTAGGAATCTAACATAGAATTCAGTAGGTTATTCAGCATCACTGTTTTCAATTATTTTGCTTAGGGAAAGAACCCAGCCACCAAATTTTGTCAAAGAATCCTCTTTTTCTTTTCTTAAAACATCCATCAGCCCAGCCCAAGTAGGAACACAATTACCTCAATGGAACTATTGAAACTTTGCAATGCTGAAAATAAATCAAACACACACTTTTGACCCTTCAGCTCTTTTAAACTCTGCCATAGTAGAGAGATATTTACAAAAGAGCCTCCTTGAGGTTATATCAAAACATTTTAATTAGAAGCCTAATGAAATAATGTTCTATCAAATTATGCTGGACTGAAACTTACCGTATGTGCCAATTATAGAAAATTAATTGCAATTCCAAAATTAGATTAACGTATATTAATTTTATTGACAAAATAACAAATACAGATGCTTGTTTATGAATTTTTAGGTAATTAAGTATTTGTAAAGGAATCAATAGCATGTTAAGAAGTCTTGAAAGAGCAAAATTAACAGAAATATTTTTGAAATTATGTAAATAAAATTGTAATTGCATCAAGTCATGCAATGAGTTTATTAGTGCCCCAGATAAAAGGTACATTGCAGTTTTAAAGGGACATTGCTTTGAAGACTATAGCTCATTGTGGAGCCTACTGACTGACAAGCATAGGATATGCTGCAGAGTATATCCAGGATGGATAATGGCTCCATTCTCCTTTATGAAAGTGGATTAAAGCCAAAAGAGAAGTAATTCCTTTGGCTCCAGCAGAGTGCTGTAGAAGAAACTCTTTTCTCTCAATAAAACAAAACAAAATAAAATAAACCACCCTATCTAGAAGAAACCTTAAAAGTGATTGAGTGTCTCTGAAGATCTCACGCGTTAGTCACTGAGTGGAAAATCTTGCTTTCCTTAAGTCAATGACAAGCAAGTATTGGTGACACAAGCGACAGAAGTCACTAGTAAACTTTTATCATGTAATGTCCATCCAATATCAACTAACAAATGAATAAAACGTAGCCCATATTTAAACAGGGGAATAGAAAGCTACTGCAGTGCAAAAAAATTAATTCTACATTGTAATTCTCTCACTTATTACATTTCTTCTGCATTTTTAAAGTGAAGTAACATTCTTCTTCAGCAAATTCTTTTTTTTATTTATATTATATAAATTTAACATTTACAGACTTTCTTCCTTCCCCTCCTTTAACCCGTTCTCCCAAACATGTATCTTCAGTTGGCTGTATATAAATTATAAAGTWTAGCTACAAACTTCAAATATTTTAAATGTTAAAGGAAACCTTTGTATTTCTCAGTCAGCACCTTTGCTTTATCCCCATGATTTTGGCAGATAGATGCATGCTAGGACAAATGTCCTGCTGCGGTGTTAATCAGATGAGAAAGACCCTGCTGGGAGTTGTGGTAATTACAGTGGGATAGCTTATCTCTTCTTGAACTCTCTCCAGGCCTTCATTTTTCTTAATAGCAGCAGTGATACTAATTAAAAACAAATGTTAATTATGTCACTTTATCATGTCCCTCTTTCTTGACAAGTTAGTTTAATGGTAACTACCAATGTGCAAGGACTCTGCTGACATCTTTTTCAGTTCAGCGATTTCCTCCTTCTTCTTTGATGTCAACTAACTTTTTTCTTTTTTTTCTCATAACACAAAGGTTAAAACAAGAATAAGATTTTCACATATATCTTGTTTGCTGATATTCAAAGCATGTCTGTCATCTATTGACCTTACAGTGCCTTTTACAGACTCTTGCCTTTTATTTATATATTCTACATTTTTTAGAGACAAGTTTAGCAGTGAGGCTTTAGGAAATGTAAGTCAGAAACTCAATACTCACACAAACTGTTTTAGATCTCCTCTACCCATATGCAAGAGAATCCAGTTTGATGCAATCTACACATCAAGGAACAAAAGAAATTTTAATTTAAGGTAAGACCAACATAAGGTAAAGTATTCATTCAAGTCATTTCTAATGCAGAACCATGTAATTTGTACTCAGATTCCCTAAGAAGTGAGTAACATAGGTGCAAGACAGTATACATTATTCTGATTGATATCTTTTTTATCAATTCTGAATATATTTATATATTTCTAATAAGAATGGATATTCATTATCCATTAATAACTGAAAAGTCCCAGTCCTTGCACAAATATAAATTTGATAATCAAAACCTTTCAATGACGTTATGCCTTCCAAATCAAATTAATGAAGATATTCTACTTTGTTCATTACAGAATGTCTATTTACTGTATAAGTACCAAAATGGCTGTTCTTGTGAGGAACAGGTAGAGAATTAAATTCAAATTTCTACAGTAACTAATGTTGATGATATAAACATAAGATTAAAAGCTTTAATCTGCATCGCTGTGCATGTTAATTCTTCTATAACTGATAATATTTATGGGGGAGGGAGTTTAAGACTGGATCCTTACATTTGTCTGCACTTGTGAAACAGTTAGTAGAAATGGATGTACATTTGAAGAAACAAAGGTTCTGGATCTTGGTTTTGCTGCTGCAGCCAAAAACAAGAAAAGCAAACCCAAAAGTCTGTCAAACATTGCTTGTACTACAGCATCTGCACAATGTGCTTAATCATGACAGTATCCAGTGGTCCTGTCTGATAAGTTTGTCTGTCCCTTCACCTTTACATTTAATCTACAGAATTTATCAGTTTACCTGTCAACACTGTATACATATTTGCTAGACAAAACACATACCATATCAAAATGGGACTCCAATATAGGCAGTCTGAATTACCAAAATTGGAATCCAGCTAGGGGAATGCTCTTCAATAAAGGCTTCTTACCATTAGTGATGCAATATAATCACAGATTATTTTGGAGCGTTTTAATTCCATAATTAAAAAGATCAGCTATGTGTAATATAAATGTGTGTGTGTGTGTGTGTGTGTGTGTGTGTGTGTGTAGTTACAAATGCCAAGCAATGGCACACACTATATTTATGATAAAAATATAATAGATTTATGTTTCCAGTAATTCTGTGATTAAATTGTCTTGAACTTGGTGTGTAAAAGTAATAGCATTAACCTTTAGTCAAATTGTGTTTTGCATGAGTCTGCCTTTTTAAATGGTCCCTGAGGTCTCAGCTGAATATCCTATGGACTTCCTGCTCTCGATATTTTCAGAGGTAGCATGTTTGCTGAAAAATGTGCAAATGAGGCATACAGACAAATGAAGGAATGGTAGGACAAATGGCCACAATGTACAATCTTTATGCTGTAAGATACTGTGTAAATGCTGCTGCTTGGCACAAAAAAAAAAAAAATTAGAGGTTTAGAAGTCACTGAATTCTCTAGTCCATCRTAATATAACAAGGTAAAAAAATTGTGGGTTTATGTAAATATGGAAGATACATATTAATTCAATTTGCAGTCAAACAGGTTTATGTGACAAGTCAACTTAAAATCATTTCCAGGTTAATTTAAATTTGTAGTCAGATTATTTTAATATTTTCCTCAAATTAAGTAACATTCTACTCCACAACAGAGCTCAGCTCACAGAAAAAGATTTTGTCCTTTGAAGAAAATAATCTGAAGGAATACACTATTCATCAATTCCAAGGTATTACAGATCATACAGTTTCCAAAAATGCCCGAATAGCTTGGGACTGAGTGTCACTTTCAAAACAATATAAATTACTTTGAAAGCAAACAGGATTGGGCTCCTTAATGACTTGGACACTTTGAAAATGGGACTTTTTGCAAGCATTAATCTAGATTTTCTAAGATCTCTTTGTCATGGTCAAATTTGATGCTTGAGATTTAACTTTTGTTATTACACTTTTGTGTCAGTGTGATACCACTCAAATAAAAGGCATTACATCAGTCTCAATCTAGTATGTTGAATTAAGCATTCAGTATTCAACTGTGTGCATTTTTTTCTTCCTTGCTTTTTAACACAGAATTTATTTGCATACCAATCAGTGTATTCACATCTTCAATCTCAGACTATTTTATTCCATTCCTCTGAGGTCTGCCTTTTCCATCAGCCACTGATCTCCAGATTTCTAGCCAGGGACTTGACTTTTCATTACAGTTGTCTTCTATTCCAGCAGTTTGCAAGGAGCAAAACATGGTAAATTAATAATCCCTAAAAGTCTAATTATACAGAAGAAAGAAATTGGACATTTACAACTGTATCTTCATTTAGAGGAAATCTTCATTCTGATCCAGAGTTCTGCATATCTGCTCAATGCTAAAAACTGCATTGAGGCACATACGTACATATCAGTATTGTATCAGGACCTGATGGCTCATTTGGCACACATATCCTTTATATGCATCTATTCCATCTTAGAGGAGACCTCCTGAACTATGCTATCCTATAGGTTTAACTTGGATCATTTGTACTTCACCTTGTAGGCAGAGATTCCTTTAAGTTTTCTGCAGCACATGGTAAGTTAGAAAGCTGCTTCAGTAAATCAGTGGGAGGCACTCTTACTCAGTACTGGAAACCCCAAAGCAAACTGGCCAGATAAGTTTGGAAGTGAAGAAGTAAGAAGACTAACAATGCATCTGACCTAACTTAGCAATAATTTCAGGCAATTTGAAGACCATGACAAGCAGGAGGGAATGTGATGTGGCAGACATAACAAAGCCCTTGGTTGGATGGAAGAAATTACTTCTGAATAACATCTAGGAGTTTATAAAGGCTGCTGGGGTAGGGAATCAGAGAAAAGAAAACAGCAAAAAGGTCTTGCCCTAACCTCATCAATGAACAGCTTAACATCAAGGTAAAGCACCAGATCCCAAAAAGCACCACAAGAACCTAGAGCCCTCCACAGCATTTTGTAAGATCTTATGAGAGCTCCCTCAGCCTTAGCTTTGCTTATTCATTGTGGATATAGAGTTAACTTAACATACCCTGTAGTTCTTGATAATGAAATTGCACCTTAGGGGACAGGTGACATGGTCTGTCACTCTTACTCATGCTTTGAAAGGTTATGGTAAGCCAAAAGGGCTATTTGCCCTCACTGCAGGGAATCTCTTGCCCTCTTCCTCTAACAACTAACTAGCAAGTGGAGAAAAACTATTCTCTCAGTCAGCTGGCCTGATTGGTGAGTTGCCGCAATCCTCAGCTGGTGGGTAACAACATTATTCAGTCAGTATCAGCATTGCCTAGCATCGTTCAATTCAGTACAGGGCTTCTGTTAATGTAGTTAATACAGCTGTTAATACAGTTTTCTTGTTGTCAGATATAATTTCTGTGATCAGCTATCAAAAGTAGGAAACTTCCATTTGATTCAGAGCATTTATAAAGCCCATGGAGAGAGATGGGCACAGAGTGACTTGGAGAGGTAAGCTGCAGCGAGTGCCAGGTCAGACACCTGAAGGTTGACAGTGATTTTCACGTCCCTGTTGTCCACTAATGAAACACAAATGGTGTTTGAATATGTAGATACTATTCTTAGCGCAATCCGAAACAGTGATTCACTCAGATTGCAGTTGCTGCACTCAGACTGTAGTTTCCTGTTCTCTAAAACCAGTTAGAGTTCAAGCAACTTTGGCAAATCAGTGGAAATCCATCTGAATTTTTCACAGTAGAATGTGGATGGCATCTCATTACTGTCAATTTATAGTCAAAGACTATATCAAAGCTAGAAGTAAAAATTTGCCTCTAAGAAACTGTAGTTTTCCGGAAAGCCTCTTATTGTTGCCTACACAAGGAATATTTTTCAAGATAAGTTTCTGAGCATCTCAAGAGCTAGTCAAACAGTCATTTTTTTCTTTATTTTGTATATAGATTTTTAACTGTTCTCTAAAAACAGAGGAATAATGAACAAATATCAGCGTTATTCCTTTACCCGAACTTTCAAGATTGACATTAATTTCACAGGAAATGTGTATAATATCATATGAATATGATTAAAACTGCTCCTTTTAATATCTTAACTGACTTAGTAAGGTCTGTTTAGCAGATGTGCTGTCCTCTTCAGCATTCTTCTACGGATTATACATTACAGCATAGCTTTTAAACAATGGWATGAAATGATAAAGTATAACAAGTTGTCCATGATAAATGCTGCAGCATCTTATGATAATGAGTGAAAACAGTTTTACTGCTTTTCAATTAGAGTAAGTATCATTTTATTGTTTAACACAGTGCCTTTATCTTTATTAAAAACAATCAGCCATTTATCTCTTTTTATCTGAATGGTGCTGGGGGGAGATGTGCTAAGTATTGATATAGAAAGCTGAACTCTGTCTTCAGTGGAAGCTGTTTATGGTAGCTGAAGAGCTGGACTTGACATTAAAATAGAAAATAGAAGTATAAACTTCACAGTAAAATTCTGCAGTAGTACTGGCTTCTGCAAAGTGTTTTGGCAATAAAATTATGGAAACCATTGAATCCTTATTTGATGGTAAAACACATTGCAAACAATGTCCTTTCCAGACTAACACTGACGTTTCCTGGGATACATCAGGCTGATATATAACAACCCACGTTGCAGCTAGAAAAGTGTCCCTGCACTTTTTACTTTCCCAGTGACTTCCCAGCAGGATAATCCCAACACTACAGATGAGGCCATTTCCTGTTTTGAAAGCTGTGCTTAATTTCAAGGAACTGCAATTTCATTCATGTAAAAATGACACAAAGATAGATATTTTTCTCTATCTAAACCATCGCTATCAGGAAATGAAGAGTAGAATCCTTACTGCAGTCCTGTCTTTGACACAAATGTTCACTATCTGGACAAAGGCTTCACCTCTCCATCTTCTGAACGGACAGACCAACCAGTAACAATGTGCTCCTCAATTTTCCTTGATGATATGAATGATACAAACGAGGGTTCTGAGGCTAAGTATTAGTGGTATATTCTCTTTACAAGAAAAATAAAATCTTTCAAAATAGGATAAAAGGTTATAATCTTCTGCATCTTTGCAAACAGATTTTTATTTTGCTCATGTCAGTCAAAGTTTCTTTTCAGTCATTAAAATAGCTTCACATTTATTTCTGTCTTCTGATTGTTATATTTAGCTCATGTTCTGAAGCGTATTCCAGGCAAATAAATAAATAAATAAATAAAATAGCAGACAGAGACACCTCATTTTAATTTGTTTTTATCTTTCCACTTTTTGAGCAAAGAAATGTATTGACTGCTCCCTGCAATGAGTTTTTTCTTTTAACCAATGGAAAACAGTTCTTCAGGAATTTTCAGCCCAGTCTCATCTAGTGTAAAATGTATGTTCACATACTAACCCTAATACATAAAGACTAGATCTGTCCCAAATGTGTATCCCTAACTCACAGGGTAGGGGTAAAAAGCCTATATTCTTAATACATGATGAAAGTTATGTCACAAGGAAAGTTGTTTTGGCAGTCCAGATCCTCACATCATGAAACAGTCACAGATTAACAGATTTATATCTAGAACTTCAGAGACAATTTGAATTTCTTTAAGAAGTTTTTCCTCTCTTACACACCTATGAATCATTTATTTTAAAGAGCTGCTGAATCACCCACTATGTGGAAGTTGGACTGGCAGCATAGAAATACATCTTTAATAGGATAGTGATAGGAAACAAGATGATATTTTACAAAATTTGTCTTCAAACACTAACCAAGATAATTACACACACCTTGCTCCTGGGTTTCCATCAACCACATTCTTCTCTCTTTTTCTGATTCAAGTATCAAAGGTCTCTTGTACTTTCAAATAGCAGAATGAAGACACATTCTTTTTCTGTGGTCTTTGGCTAATCATCCCTGGTACTGGTTTTAAGACTCTTGTAACATACATATTTTGAGGCACTGGGGAAAAATCACAGGGCTTGCATGGCTAATATATATAAATATATAATTAAAATGACAGGAAAACCAATAAACTCCTGCAATTTGGAACTATTCAAGCTGATTGATATAAATGGATAGTGCCTTGTTATTATAATACCAGTATTGGTACCATAGTACCAATAGTGTATTTTTTTTAAATTATCTGCAATCAAAGCAGCTAAAATATTTTGCAATTAAAATAAAGAATATTTTCACCAAAATAAAGACTCACATCCTTTGGAAAGCTTTTCCTGAAAGGTAAATTTTATGACCTATTTCCATAATGGTGACCTTGAGCACTACTCTGCACAACTAAATAGGGGTAAGAGTACACAAGACCTCCAGTTTTTTGGAATAGCTGTTTTAGAAGATCCACAATGAGGTTATATGCTAAAAAAAGGAGTTGGCATATCTGATTTAAGAACCTGATCTCAGTAATGACTTCTGATGATTGGTTATACAAAAGCACCCATCTGGAATCAGGATCCCATAAATCTAAAGTTCCCAAAGGTACATTTACACTATGAAACTATAGAAAGTCTGGAGGCATATTTGAACACTGGGACACAATCATCTACACCAGTTCTTTTTTTAGTTTGCTGTCTGGGTCAGCTGTTAACACATCCTCTAAGAAAATCTGGCAGAATTAGGAGCATATTTTACTCTGTACAGTCTTGCTCCAAAAAGTCACAACGAAAGGACTGCATCAGTTTTGGATGCTTTCACAATATACTGTCTTCCAGCATCCTTCCTTTTGCATATCCTTGTGCCATACTCCAAAACTTACAATACATACTTTCAGGTTCACGCTCATGCTCTGGTGGGCTAAAATATAGTCCCTGCATTATTTCAAGCAACTTAGAATTAAAAAATAAAGAGAAAGAAAAGAAAACAAGCCACAAAAGAAGGTGATAATTATGACTTGAGGCTACAAGGATACCCTGTGAGACTCCCTGGGGAGCTATAGCCAAAACTATCCCACAGCTGGTATGTTCTAGAGGGAGACAGATGGACATTAACCAGTCTTTGACGCTTGGCCTTAGGGACAGGGCTGTCTTATCTGCAGCAACATAGACATAACAACAGAATCTTTACTAGGTATTTGGACCCCTCATACAAATTAAGATCAGGTAGCCGTGCTGATGAAGAGGAGGAGGGTAAAAAACAGTAGAAAATCATGGTTACATATGGTAGTGATATGACAAGTAGTTGCAACTCTAGTAACTTCTGAGCCTTTAAATCTGAATGGGCTAATGGAAAGGGAAAAGTTTCCTTTTTTTTTCAAAATTATGTTATCTAAAAAAAAAATTTGTTTGTGTCAAACTCTAAAAATAAAACCAAATAAAAAACATCCATTTTGGAAAAATGTGACTCCAGTGATAATTCATTAGTTTTGATTAAAGATTACATTTCTTAGGAACAGTAAATTAAAATAAGCTGCATAGGTTATTGTTATCCTTTCCTTGCTCTTGCCAAATACGTATTTGACTTCTTTTTTCTATTTCATATTTACACACATGAAAAATTACCTAGCCTCTGATGACAACGGTTACAGTCAAAATATCAAGAGTGCTCATGGCGGTGACTTGGGACTTATTATGGTCCTTGTAGCTACTATTAATCTCCTATGTGTCTATTTTTCAACAGAAAGTTCTTTCAAATTTTGGTGTAATCTGGTGTTTCATTTCCATATATTTTGAGCCAGAATGACTCTCAAGCCAGTTGAATTTATCAGCCAAGAGCTAATGCTGTTTGAAATATATTTTTCAAACAGTTTTTGGTAAAGTATATTGTTTTAAAACTAAAAAAAAAAAAAGTCCAGGCAAAGTGAATAACTTTTTCTGACACTTCCTTATTTATTATTGTAATACCTTTGTTGAAGAAAGCAGTTTCTGTCTTTTCCTGAAATAGTTTTTCTATTGGCCAGGCATGAGACTTTTTAAGAAGTCAGAGAACTAGGCTAGGTGATTACAGGGTTGAAACACTCCTGCCACACACTAGGGTTTCTTCTTTCCAATGACAGCAGAACAATAAAGTCTGTTCTGGATTGCCTTGCTGATAGAACAGAGTTTCTTCAATTAGCCTCTTACAAAGTATGTGTACAGGTAATCGACATTAAGACCCAAGACCCAAGAATTTCTTTCACAGAAAGTAGAGAGTTCTCATTAAAAAAAAAAACAGACTTAAGGTAAAAAGAAGAATATGTATAAAAACTAAATATAAAGCAAGAAAAAAATCTCATCTTTTTACTTAGCAATATCTGTATGTGGCTAACTTTGTCTTGTCAATGAAAATAAAAAAAATACACATAATATATTTAGTGACACAAACCATTCTATTGTATATTCTCCATACTGTATCAAAACTCAAGTTGCAGTGTTTTATTCTGCAAATAAAAAAATTACCATAGTGAATACAATTTTTATCTTAAAGGATTTAGATTGTAAATCATTAATTTAGGGAGAATGTATATTCAGTGAAGGCCTCATTCAAAGCCTATAAATATTAACATGAGTTTTCCATTGTTTGTCATGGGTTTGGCATCAGACTATTAATCTATATTTATGGGAAATTGCATACAATCATCTGAATTTACTCATGCCAGATTATTTATTTTGCATGCCATGGGTACATGTCAATATATTAGATGAATCAAGTCTGACAGGATTTATTATCCGAGCAGGAATGTCCCCTGCACATTCTCAAGTTAGAGCACAATGTAGAGATGCACTCTGGCTCCGTGCTAGAGGAGGTGTCAGCATGCTTCATTTTTCTGTCAGTTGAGAGAAGACCTTTCACACAACGTTACAGAAACACAAATATCTGTTTCCCTAGACAAAGTTGCTCTGTGTATCTGCAGAATTGTGGTAATATATTAGACCATGTTTTTATCTTCTATTTCTATGCTCAAATGTCATCTTGGTTTCTTCTCTGTATCAATGATTATTCCATTTCTTGACCTGAATGGTCACATGTTTCAGCATGTTTGACTTTAAAATACAAATATAATCCATTTGGAGGAGGGGAAACATTTTGTTCTCTATTTCCTACGTACTGCAAAAATATATACTGCAAAAAGAAATTTTAGTAACAGTAATAAAAAAAGATAGCTTAAAAGTAATTGAAATCCATTTCAAGCTCATGAACCTGGACTACATTTCATCTCTGTAATGATGACCCTGCATGGTAGATTGTCATGAGAATGTTAACAAAATTATAAGTAAAACCAGAAATTCTCTCATAGGAAAGTCTTGAAGCTATTTCATTCAGTCTCACATGCAAAGCTCTTACAATTTTGACTTGCAAATTAAAAAAAAAGTGCCTGTTTTTACTGTTCTTTCTCTGATACAGCAGAATTTGATGTTCCTCAAGAATCTGGATCAAAACCAGATCATAAGAAGTGGAACATTTTTCAGCCTGGTGAGAACCTTCATGACTTCATGACCTAACTTGATTTTCACAATTCAAAGTCAAAAGCAAGTATGCGGAAAAACTTAAATTTAAGACATTAACCAGGTCTTTGCTCAGGCATGAACCTTTACATAAATCCATTTCAGTTTTAATACTCTTTCCTTGGCTAACCTCTGCCTATAACGTGACCTTACTTTGACTTCCTAATAAAATAAATCTCCAAATATCCAGCTCAACCAATCCTTCAAACTGCAGAATTATTATCAACACTTATTAAATGCCCTAGTTGTTATATTTGCACTTTCAGAAGAACCAGTATTGGCTCTCAAAATTTTTAGTTATTTGATACCTTCCTTTTCATTGGTTTGTTTTTATTATTATCTAACTGCAGAAAGATTCAATGACAGTCGAGTAGCTACATGCTACTCATTATTATTTGTTTCATCAGCATTTTGAACAGTTATGATAATGATGTCAAAATGGGAACTAAAAAACAGTGGCTATCTTGCTAATATAACTGCTCTAGATGGTTGGCCGATATTGGACATCCCTGAAAGTCTCCAATATTTTACAAAATATTTCCTTGTTAAACCTGCCTCCCCCTCTGAAATACATACACCAAAATCTCTCATTAGAATGAGAGGATTATGGTAACTCATGAAACAAAGCTGTTCAGAGTTAACAAAGCAGCTCCTTCTGCCTAGATCTAGGTATTTCAGAGAAACAAGCAGCAAACTGTGCATACTACAATACTACAATTCAAAGGTAAGTCACGCTGCCAAAATGACAACCCCCAATAAGCCTCTTTTCCTCTGAAGTATTAAAAGACAAATTCTTTTAAGCTCCCATTTTTGTGCTTGGATGTATGTTTATCTGATTCTCTTCATCAAAACACACCAAGATGTCTTTTTTATTTAGAATATAAGCATCTTTCAGAAATTGTTATTATTATTTACAGGATAGGTGAACTGTAGAAACACAGAGTTCCAGGGCCTACATAAAAAACAGTGTCAGTCTAAACAGGCACAGTAGGCAAGACAGATATAAGTAAAAAGAGATGAAATGACTTCTCTGTGGTCATACAGCTTGTGAACAGAATGTTTGATTTTGTGATATCCAACTTTTCTCACTAGCCAGCCCACATAGCTTCTTCCAGTGGAAATTTTCCTGAGGCCTCTTCCAATTCAGGCACAGCTGGATGAAGAGCTGTGGTAGTGGCAACGTACTCCTTGCCGCCATCTGTCTTGTGCTCATCATGTAATAGGCTACAAGCCATAAGGTCTTATGGCAGCTGCCATATGCTATGACTGCCTTTAAATGACTGTTCATTCATGTTTCTGCTTATTCCTCAGGGACTGGAGGGACAGAGGACCAGTGGGAATAGGCCAGTGTCTGGCTTATAGTTCCTGCTGGACTATACACAGGCAAAGGCTGAACTTCGAATGTCACAGCTTCCAGCTGTAGACCGCAGCACAGCTCCACCCGAAAGGCTGGTTTTACTGGTAGCCCATTGCTAGGGGGGCTGCCAGAGCCAGGAGGGCCCAGAAAGGCTATCAGAGAGAGGATCTGGAGTTTTAACAAGCATAAACTCAGCAAGTCAGGATTTAACCTGAAGTATGAGCTGAGATTAAGAACATGAATGTATCTAAGGGCATAAAGCAGGAAAGCTGGAGATCTAACCCAACATAACTTTTGGCACCCCCAGAGGCAGGTTTGTACCCACTTTAAAACCATTTGTAGCTAAAACTCTTGTCCCCTAGCTCCAGTTTCACTAAACAGTATGACTGAGCAATTACTGAAAGATCAGCATACACAGATTTAAAACATCAGCAAAATATTCAGAAGAGAGCACTATTAAGATCAGTGCTAGCCTGCCAGTTCCTGAGGTAGTATTGATCTTCACCATACACATTGAAAAATGGAACTCAAGACAGCTTTGCCTTGAATTCTTATCTTCTAATCATCACAGGACAAAGAAAGTATAAAACAACCAGAAGACTAATGCAAAACTGTGCACTGATTGTACAACTATACAACTTGATCGCAGTGAAGGTGACCACATATCTGCACAGCATTCACTACCTAATAAACTTCACTGTTTGACTGAGCCTATTTTTCATCAAGCAGCAGAAAAGAGATATTCTCATTGCTTAGACCCATGACTGATTCATCACCTTAGAACACATTGTTCTTTGATACATTTATCTCCCACCTGAGTCTCTCAGTACCCCAAATCATTCTTGCCTGCACTTTTAGTCAACAGACACCCTAATCACAAAGTTACTATTAGGAAGAAATTTAGAAGCATCGTGGCATGCCCTATAAAACACAGATAGTTGCTAAATGTATGACCATAGCAGTGGGAGCCTTACTACTTTTATAAAAAAATCACTCAAAAAAATCCTCAGTGTTTCACAAATTTTACAGGGAACCTGAAATCAGTTTCACAAACTGTTACAATTTATTATTTCAGATTTACCTTAGAGGGCTTCTGAAGTGATGATACAAAGTATATATTTATCAACATTATTTTAGAATATACTACAACATTTTATTTTCTTATTTTTTAAGGAAAAAAACCACATATGTGTTTGAACAACTGGGCTTCTTTTATTTTGCTGGCTGAACCAGAACCCTGATGAGAAACAGTGTTTAGTTTTCTCAAGAAAAAAAAGGAAAAGAAAAGAAAGGTTTCAGGTTCACTAACACTTTTCATTTAGCCCAAGACAAAACATTTCATTTTTCATGCAAGAGGATATATTATGCATTGTTCCAAACACAGGAACACTGCTTCAGACTTGAATGTGCTATTATAATAGTTACTATGCTTTTGTTGCCTTGGCACACTTTAACAATATTAATATTGAAAATGTGATTTTTTTAAATTGTTTTCATAGGACAGTGTGAATGGAAAGTGTGGCAATATGTTTGGATTAACAAGGAGTTCAAATTGCTACAAACATTCTTAAAAGCTTGTTTTGACAAGATGCAATAGTGAGGTCATTTCTCATATTTGCCAAAGCTGGAACACCATGATTTCTATGGGAAGGTAAAACCACCCATGTGAGCTTCGAAGCTTACCTGTGGATTATTTCCAGCTGCAGACAGTCCTGGATATCTGACAGCTCTCCAAGTATCCAGATGCTTTCTCTGCCATTCTTTTTTGGTAGAAAGAGCATTTTTCCTCTGTTCTAAGGGGCAATAATTATCTGGTCCATAATTATCTGATCAAAGGATCAACACATCCGATAGTTCTAAACCAGTAAATTGAGTTCTCCTCTGTTAGCACATCAGCAACCTGCTTATCAGCATTCATGGATTTTGCTTCAGGAATGCCACAAACCAACAGAAGTAGCCTAATCAAGTCCTTTTGTATATGATCGTCCAAGATGTAATACACTTTCCTTCCTATATTTGTTTCATACTGCTTGTGTTTTAAGTTTCAGTTCTTTACTTCTGTGAACTTAATATATTTTCTTTGGTCACAATTCATTCCCAGTGTTTATGGGTCCTATTGGAGCCATTTTATCCTCCACACATAAGCCATGATACCAAAACTACTTTGTAAAATTTACTACAACCCCTGGCTCAGCAAATCCGTTCTTGTAACTGCTAACTGAATAGTTGGTTGGGGGCTGGTAGCAGTTCCTACTTGATGGATTGTATATTCAGATGTTTCCTCCTCTTCTTAGTCTGATATACTTTGATCAGACCTCGAGGCAGTTTCCAGTGGTTTGTAGACTTTATTTAATTCTTGCTTTTTCTGTGACTGCAACTGCTCTGAAATTTTCAAGATTGTTGATGACATACATCACTTTTCTCCTTATTCTGACATATACTTCTACAAATGTTATTGTGTCTTTTCTTTCTGCAAGACAATATTCCTTGTGATGATACAGTTGACCGTAGTACAGCAGGCCACTCTGTTGGAGTTAAGATTAGGAAAAGGTTTTTTTCTGAGGTTGTAGAAAAAAAAATTATTTTCCTGTTGACTATGAGGAGGATGCTTTATTCTGAAGTCTTTATTATACCAATTACAAAAACTTGAGGAAAATATACCCTTTCCTACAAACACATTTTGATGGAAATGAATCACTGCAGCTGATATTGAATATGGAACGTGATGTTTAGGCTACTGTTTTCAGGCAATGAAAGTGTTTCTTTTCTGATTCATCATTACATTGCTCAGTAGATATAAAATTCTCTCAGGTAAAATTCCATTTTGGTGCAAAATACTGGGCTTTGTTTTATGGAAACTGACTACATGTTCTACTTGTATCTCCTTGCACATTGTCAAATACTTCAAATAATTTGGGTCCTGATACTAGCAGTAGTAAATGTCTATTTTCACAGCCTTTGGTGGTGTCATTGGCTTCTCAAGGTCAAACTTTCTGAGACAATGGTGTCATAATTCTACTGCCGCTGGTGTATCAAGCTGAGTGGCAGTCTGCAACACTATTCTTTGATGAGTTTTCTTTGATGCCTTTGGCATGAACTGGTGCCTTACTCCTTAGGTCAGATTCTCATTTTAGATGTACCAATATGAATTTAGAGCATCTCCTGGGAAGCCAGCTGAATCATTACAAATTTATGCTGATGTAAATTAACCCAGAACTTAGCTGTTTGCATGAGAAATACAAGTTTAAAGAAGTTTATTTGATCTTCCGGTGCTGAACAGGTTGTGTGAAGGATTTCTCCTTATTTGCAGTCTTGTCTTGTCACTTTTAGCAGAGACCCATCAACAAAAATATAACTTCAAAAAAAAATTTTTTTTAAATTCTTTCACTGGCAGCAACATGCTGGTTACCTAGTAACTACTCTATTGTGGCCTGTAGCTCTGCTTTGTTTGTATCTAGTTAATCATTTCTGTGTAGCTGGGTAACCTCTCCTGGATAACACAAAAACGGGAAAAAATCTGATGGATGTCAGTTCTTGTGTCCTATAGCACGTGATTTGGTTTGTGACTAGTAAAACAAGGTTTCTTTTTTCTTGGTTGGTTTACCTATTTCAGTATCACCATGCCAGGGAGAGAGAGGTCACTTGATGCTCAGCATTACTTTTACGTGCTGTAGCAATACTGTTTGTTATATTCGTGTGACTTGCCTGCAAGTTTTTGCATCGTGGGCTTAACACGTAGAAGCTATATTTTTTCTGACATTTTTATTACCAGTTGACAAGTTTTTGGCTGGATGTTTAAGTCAGTAGATATGTTACTTTGCCGCAGTAAGCAGAAGTTGATATACTGTAATGAACTGGCCAGTGTGTAAATATAAATTTGGAAGAAAATGGTTATAATCAGAATATCTCTGCTATGCCCGAATCTGACCACTATTAAAAACTAGTATAGATTCACCTTAACCATACATGCAGGGCACTTTTGAAGCAGAACTATCGTCTTTGTGAAATACTAAGTGCCTTCTACTTGAAGAGCAATGACAACCACACAGTTCCCTGCAGCCAGAGATTTCATATAATATCATCATTAATATCATCATTATTTTTGTTAATAGAATAACAGAAAATTGAGCTACAAGTGACTGTCCTTAAATAGGACTGCTGTGCATTATGCCATTCCTGGCAGATGTTTGTCTAGCCTGCTCTTAACCATTCATAGACAGAGATCACAAGCAATCTATGCTGGTGTTTAATCATTTTCACCTATATAAAGAATTTTTCAATTTAAAACCATTGTTTTTGGGGTTTAGATGTACTCACGATTTGTAGGTTGTTCTAACATTGGCTGTTTTGAGCATATCTTTGTGTCCATGGTCTCAGACGAGCATCCTCCAAGCTGTCTGCAAAAGATAACTACATGACTTTTAAGCCACAGGTATTCTGCATCTTCTGGGGCAAGACGTCTCTGGTGAAACAACATGAAAATGWTACGCAGTATTTGACAAAAGGGATAATTTAATTCTTAATGAATTTGATTAGCTACTTGTGGTTGAGCATATAAWATTTGAACAATCCAGGAAAAAAAATCAATTTCTAGAAAACCTATTTTATGTAATTTTTATGAGTTTTAAGCAAACCCTTCTCCCAGGACTTTTGAGGTTAGAAATCAGTTCAGATGCATGAGAAGTAATTGTGAAGTCCAACTGTCTATATGACACAAAGATTAATATTGTCCTTTAGAATGTATTCTCAGTATTTTCCTTTAAAAAAGAAATTTTTTTATGGCATCCATTCTTCCTGATTCTGACAGGATACTGGAAAGAAATTGCCAAAATTCTGATAGCTCTTTTCACTTAAACAGATGCAGTAATTGCTAGAAATTTCCTGAGAGAGTCAATTCTCCTGAGATTTCCTACACATTTGCCAATTAATATGGATAGTTGGAGAAGCGGCCAAATCTTTCTGATGCCTATCTGAAGCAAATCACTGAACCCAGGGTGGTTCATCCATTGCTAATGAAATACTTAAATTTAAGCTTGTGCACGAATACTGTTGAGAATATTATGTATAAAATCTGTACTCCACAGAAGTCTGTGTCCAAGTGATCATTAATTTCAGTGGGGCCAAAATTTCATCCCCTGTATAAAATCAAATGAGATATGGAAAAAGCACTGTATATAGCAGGYGGTCTAAAATGACACTGCAATCTGTTGTTTGTACTAACATTCTTCAATCCTGCAGGAAGATAAATTACATACAAGGAAAACGGCAGTAAAGAGTATGGAACTCTAAACTAAACTCAGCTGGGATGTACAAACTCTAAATGATGTTTCCAGAATTATCTGTAATTACACATTAATACATAATAGTCTATGTTACCTTACACACTGGAGAAGCCGTATATAATATGTAAATATGACAACTGTAGAGAAATTGTACACTCTGCTTCCATCAAACAATGTCAATTGTAGGGATAAATAAGTAAATTTGGACCTATCAAGTTACTAAATTATAAAGATTTTCTATATTCTTCCCACATCACTAATTTTCTATCACCAGTTGTCATAAAGATACAAGCCCTCTTATTCAAGACTTCGGCATTTTGATCCACTTGCCCTTACTCAACTTCTGCATATTAATTAATGCAATCTTCTGCCATCCAGGTTTTCCTAAACATCCCTAAATTTCATCATGGGTATTTAAGCTATTTCATTAACCTGGCCTTCAGGATTTATTTTGTCCCATTTTTGGTCATATCAATTTATATTCACTATACTGCAGATACATAAAGCCTATTCTCATTATGTAGTAATAATATTGCTTCATCTTCAAATCTCTTCCTCCTAACCAGCTTGATTCCAATAGTTCAAAGACTTTCAACTCCAGCATGACTTTGCAATGTCCTTCCGCATGAGATCATGAACAGTGGGTTGACTGTATTTTCCAGTTAAAATTAAAAACCCATTCGTTCAGCTTGACTTATGCTTCGTGACAGCTCTGTGTATTTCTCACTGTGAAGTGAATACATGAAGGACACAGTATAAAGATGCACTGAATTATATTTCATTGTGTGGTAAATGTGATTGGAGTAATTACCAGTGTCTAAGTTTTTATCTTTTTTTCATTAATGCTGTTTAATGCCAATGACAGAGATAAATAATACAAGGGTTTTATTAGTGTCTGTCTTAGCTAAAATGTGAATGGCAAAAAAGTAATAGACAGTAAAAATATAACATAAATAAAATATTAGCACATCTTAACAGTGCAGATATAAAAGTCAGTAATGAACCTAAGAACAAATATGTGATGTTAATTATCCCAGTTTACTTAAGTGCAGATCAGAATAAAAAAGGAGTGTGTGGGGGGGTGCTTTTAAAAAGGTAACAGTCAGACAAGATAACCACCGTATTATATCATGTACTCGGTTGTAGACTGTATATTCATTCTTCTACATAGTAAGAGTCCCAGACAAAGTACGTGTACTGTTGCGCTGTGCATCCCATTCCCACTTTTTTTTTTGGAGTTCAGAACATCACTCTACAATGTGCACCTCTGTGCATTAATCAAGTGCGTATATTCCCACAAAACAAATCACTGAAAGGTCACCAATGGTCTTTTTTTTTTTTTTTTTAGTCCTGTGTAGTCCTGTGTTTTGTTCTCAGCTTTCTCAACTGTTATAGAGTTCTGAAATTAGTTACAGAGCCTATTATTAGCTGTTGTTCACAGGCTCAGATTCACACCAACCTATGAAAAGACGAAACTCCACATAGGGTAGCGGTATTTGTGAAACAGCTCAGTGATTTCACCACTTTTCTTCTGCATATGCACAATATGCAAAAAAAGTGCCATCATGGGAATAGCCATTTGTATCGTTGACCAGGACTTTTGAACAGAGAAAGAGATACTTTTAGTAAAGAATTTCTTCCAGGTTTTACAAAGTCAAGTGTAGGACCAATGAAAGCAGTCAATAAAACTCATAGCAATTCACAGTACCCAGTTCCTTTTTCCCATTGCTCAGTGCAAAGTGACTCTTTAAAAGAGAAAGGCAGTAAACCAGTAAGTATCAATATTCACTATGGGAAGTAACCTCAACAGAATTAGACTAAAACAGATTGTAAAGGGTGTTGACTGCATTTTTCCCTTTCAGTTGACAACTAGATAATATTGATTCTCGAGACTGTTACAAAAACACCTTTTATACTGTTTCATATCATTCACAACTTTTCAAGAAATCTTTTTTTATTATTATGTTTTATTGGTGTAATGTTATTTCTGGATTACTACTTATATCCCCGGATGAACCACAAAAATATTCTATATTCGTCCTTATCTTAGCATTTCTTCAACTATGGGGTGAATCTCAAAGTCCAGATGATAAGTTTAACTGTAGACTTATTATTCTAGTCTGGGAATGTAAAATTATTTTAAAGTGGACATAAATATAATTCACAACCAAGCACTCATCACAAAACACCATTAAGTGCTCTAGCCACAGGTGGACTGTGTAGGGGCGTCACCTCGTTATTTATGAAAGCAGTTTTTTCAACATCTCCTGCAGATCCTGCTTGAAAAACAATCTTTCATGATTTTTTTTTTCCTTACACGGAAGTCATGATTCAATAGTTTGTTCCAATTCAACAAAGTGTTTAAATGCGTGCTTACAGGCTTTTCCAAATTGAGACTAGTGTTAAATTTAAGTTCATTTTTAAATGTCCTAGTTCTGTTGAAATGAGTAGAGCTAGGCTAATTTACACCAGCTCAGAATATGCCCATAATGCTTATAGTTTCATTCACTAAATTACCATCATAGGATGTTGTTTTTGCAGAGTGATTAAAATTACATGTTAAGAAATTTTGACAAGAAAGGGAAAAAAGAGGCTTTTGAAAGTTTGAAATCAGCATTTCACTTTAAAACAACTCAGCAAGGACCACCTGCTGCAAGAAAGCACCAAGAAGAGCTCTTATCGTATATCTTCATTTTCTGAGATGCACAAAAGCATCAATATTTAAAGTCTATTGTTCGTTAATGTCATTGTCTAATGAAGATGGAAATAATGAGTCATGTGGAGCACCCTTCATGTTGAATGGCAGTAGTAATAGAAGAGCCACAGTACAAAACTCGAATACAATCAAAATATTCAAGTACTTATTCAACTAGGAGTAACATTGGCAGCTATGTTATTAGAAGAACATTGCACTCTGGGAGTTCCATTTTGGGAAATAATCATTTCTTAGAATATTATCATGGCATAACTGGTTCAGTATTTCCCTCTGTCCAGAATTAGTTTCTGAGGACAATAATTCTACTTAAAAAATACAAAGATAAAGACTTTGCCAACACACTTAAGTTTAATTGCTAATATTTAGTTAATACTTCTTGGCTTATTTCTCACTACTGTTCTGGGAAAAAATTGTGTCTAATATCTCTCAACTATGACATGGAATCATCTCACAGGATTTCAATATTCATATTTAAGCAACTGCATACATAGGCTGATTTTCAAATGTATGAAACACTCAAAGCTTCCTTACAGAGGTGCAACTGCTCAAAACTACCATTAGCAGATCATTCACATAGGTTAAATACAGACTTAGTTGCTAAATTAGACAATGGTCACGCAGAACTCAAAGACATTGATAAAGAAGCATCAAAACAATGAGTAAGAAGTGACTTTGGTATGCTCCCAGTGTTTTAAAATTAACATCACAGCTGATTAAATTGTAAAATATCAATAATATTTTTCCATTAACACTTTTCTGATGGGGGAAAAACCTCATAAAGATGAAACAAAATAAAGTTTTTCTTTTCATATGAAAGGAAGAGCACTGGAAAATAAAAACAGCATGATTCTCAGAAATGATCAACAAGGTATGACAATATTTCAAATATATCTAAACTCTGCTGGAAGAAGAAAGGGAAAGTCTTTATAATCACTCAAATAAGTGATTTGAATATAAAGAGAGACTCAGAAGCTTTAATCCCTTGACACTTTGAGACTTTCATAGCCTCTTAGATGTCTAAATCACATTTGCAAACTTCTCTTTAAGTCTGTTACTGAAAGTGAATTTGTGGTTTCATTTCTAAATCATTTAGATGTGTTTGAAAATGTTACCTCTGGCCAAAGAGGTTTCTAGAGCTGTTTCATTACAATGATTTCTTCTTTACCAATTTTTTTTATGGTGTTCTTAAGCAGTAACAAAAGATTAGAGGGAAAATATAGGTCTGCAAGATCATTTCAAAGTTAAGAGGTGAATTTTATTTTTCTTATCAGCCGGACACCAAAATTTCCACTGATCTTGGACAATGTTTTTGTTAGAAGTATACTGACTGTTATTTTCTTCATTCACAGTAAAAACAGAAAAGTACATTAACCAATGCTTTCATTTTCAATACATGAGTCTGAGTGCAGAATTCAGTCTTATAAAGAACTGCAGTTGCTGACAAGAATTAACAGCATGAAGGATATACTTGGCCTACAGTTGGAAGCCTTTTATATTTCAGGTTAGACACAGATGAGAATGCTGAATATTCATTCAAGTATTAGATTATGAGGCTGATAAACAACTAGATTCTACTTTAATGTGGAAAGTACCTCAGACCCTCACAGTGAACAGAGGAAATAGATAAACTCAAAAAACCAGCAGGCTGTACCTCTTCTTACACTTCAAACCAAACCAAAAGGAAAAAAATAGCCCCATCTGTGTTAATCCAAATGCAATGTAGATTGATAAACATATAACTCCAGAAGACCAGACATATCCTTTAATTTTAGGGTTAAGGGTGCAGAGGAGGGGGAAAAGAAAGAACAGTAGTAAAGATTATGTGGTATTATCATCCTTAGATATATGTAACTGGAGGTAAGCAAGGCTATGTGGGTAAAAACTATTCTTTCTTTCTTCTGTGGCAAGCATATTTTCTTTCCTGATTGCAGAAAAGGGAATCTTGTACTACATGAAACTGCAAATCCTACTCCAGATATTCAATCCACCAAATCTTAGAGGACTCAGTAGACCTGGAGTAAGGTCTCCAAAAGGTAGCTCTGAAGCAAAAAAAAAATGAAGGGGGAGGGGGACATAAAATCATTTAGGATATTTTTAAAACACAATTAGGTAGATTCCCGTCACCTTTTCCCAGAAAGTAAAAATGAGCTCTCTCCAAACCTTTGGAAAACCTTTCTTCAGAGTGATTCAAGCCCTGTGAATGTCAGAACATTTCTTACCCACTGATCTGCATGGGAGACCAAAATTAAACGATGAACAATCACAAAACAAAACACAAATATGCTGGTACACCCAATGGAAGTATTGTCCAGCCTGCTGTCCCTTCCTGGCTAACACTGCCCACCACAGCACTGAATGCAGGCTCATGGAGAGAGTGAAAGCCTTTCTCTGAGATAATGTTCTACTTTGTGAAAGCCAGGGCTATGCCATCAGAAAGTGAACACAGCGTCATTGCTGCAGTTCAACAGCTGAGGCCACAGAAAGAAGGGTCATATAGATAGCAGCCTTGACTTGTTATACCAGAGGAGAACCAGGTGCCCCAAAGGAAAGCAGCAAAGTTTCTCAGAGTCCTCTCATCTGGAGAAGCCTAGCTTATCAGAAATGTGGAGCAGCTGGGAGAAAGTTAATATTGGAGGACAACTTACTCAGATCTGGCCAGAGAACAGGCAAGGGCAGAATTCCCCTGTTTCAGAAGAACAGCAAGCAAGGGCTGAAGGAAAGATAAAAGCAAAAGGCTGAGATATGTGAGGAAGTCTTATTTTCTTCCATGTTTCTGTTAATACCTTGCCTTATTGTTAAGATTTTCCCTTCTGATTCCGGAGCTTTTGTTCATATTCAAGACAAACATAACCAGTAGATCTCTGCTCTGGTTTGGCAGCTCATGTCTTCCAAAGACAAAAGGAATCGAGGTGGAGAAATGTCTTTTTGTCATTAAATTAAGCTCTGACATATGGTTAAACATATCTGCACACAAGCACTTACAGTACAAAGGAGAAAATGAAATTTCCTTCATCTTCCATCTGTGTTGGAGGGGTTTGGACACATGAGAGCCACCAAGAAAACTTCCCTCTGGACTGCAAGCAGACATTAGAACATGCATCACCACAACTGAGACCTCAGTAAGGACCTATAATTTCTATAATCCATATATTCTCTTCATATTCTGTATGTTCATTACATCTAGCATCATCTGTCTGTGGATTTTGAGGCGCAGATCAAAGGTTTCAAAAAACAAACAAACAAAAAAAAAAACAGTGAGTGCCCTGAACTTTGGCGTGATCAGTTTGAAATATCTGGAAACAGCCTGATTTTTAGCAGGTGGCAAGCACTCTCCTTTTAAAACTCAGAGTCCTTTAAGGCCTTCCTCTCCTTTCTTTTCAATTAGGAAACCAGAAAAAAAGGCACCATYGACTGTTGTCTGAGTTTGGGGACAGGTGGAAGCTTCACAGTGGGGTACGACTGGAAAGAATTTTATTGCTGCATTATCATATAGAATGTCATGTCCACATTAGAAAATGAAGCACAGAGAGGCTATCTTACCCAAAGAAAGAAAAATGTTGATTAAATAGACTGATAGTGCCTTCCCCACTCCCTCAGCTTTAACCATTATACTATGTTTCTTTTATGACTAAAGCAAAGCAATGAAATCTTTACCTATTGAAAAAGTAGGAGCCAGCAGTTTGTAATTGTTTATGAATGTTACAACTGGAAAAAAAATCCCTGTAGTACTTCTGATTCATTTTCATGATCCATTGGCCAGCTGGTATGAGAAGCATCATTAATGAAGCATGAGATTTCATGCAGTTTGGCCACCCAGCAGGAGATATGCTTCACCTTATGCTCATTCTCTTTTTACTAGCTCCTACAGCCAGGAAAATGAATGCATTAAGGAGACATTAAAAGTAAGATATGTATACATTATTCAGTATTCTTTGGATATCACTGACAACTATCATACTGCTTCTTAGAGTGACAGCTTTCAACAGAGCATTGCCCTGTGAAATAAGTACAGAGCCACACACTGTGAAAGGAAGAATGTAAAATCAAAGGAGTTTTGTAACAGCTATTATTCAGTGAGGTTTCAGATATTTTTAACAATAGCAAACCAGGAGGTTTTCTCTCTAGTAAGAAGTCAGTACTGGAAGCAATTAGTTTTGATATATCAAGTCAGTAACAGCATTAAAAACACATTAAAATATCTTTAAAAGAACAGTTTCATATATGCATGGACATATGAGATGGAGCTTTTAGGGATGCCATTATACATATTATTTTTAAAACAAAAATCTCATTATAAGGAATTTTTATATATATACCCCCCCCAAATACACCTATAGTATATACCTATAATATAAAGTAAATATATATGTGTGTGTGTGTGTGTGTGTGTGTATACACACACACTTTTACACTATAGGTATAAAACAACAACCAAGGCCCCAAATCCAGTTCAGTCCCCAAGACTCTTCGTAAAGCACTTCGCTACCGCCACTGCATACTGTGGCCACTTCAGATGAAGGATGGGCCTAGGAGTTTTGCTGAATTACATATGAAAATGAACAAATAGCATCCAAGTAACTTCTTACTTAATTTTGACATTCATTTCCACTTTAACATCCCGAACTTGAAATTTCACAGTGTTGCTGAATTACTGTCCTGAATCTGCACAGCAGAAGCAGAGCAACTGACAGAGGAAAATGTCAGAGTGGGAACTGATGTCTGGGACACATGGATGCAGGCTGCAGAAGAGCTGGCTGGAGGATTTAGATGCTTCAGTCGTGGTAAGGGGTAGTTACACCTCCTCAACCTGAAATGTCAGACTGTCTGCAGTCAGGAAGTCACAGTTTTATACTCAATTCATTGCAGTGGGAGCAGAGGATGTTCACCACTTTGTAGGATAGATTTTTAATGGTTCGGGGAGGGATAGAAAGAAGTAATTTAGTTACAGTAAGTAGGGCTTTAATATACCTTATGTTATTAYAGAGATTCATGTGTGAGGACTTTGGGTGGACAGGAAGGAAACCAAACAGTAAGCAGCAAGAAACTTCCTAAAATGAAGTCAATAAATAATATGGGAAGAATATATCTTACCTAATAAAATGTATTCTTCATGTTAATGTATGGAAGACTGCCATTCTCTGGTCTCAGCTTGTTCATTCTATACCAAAAATTGCCTATTTATTCCTACAGAATCTTTAACTTCCAGGGATAATTTATACTGGGTCAGATGGTCTAGGAACAAAACACCACTAAAATTCAAAACAGCTCCCTTTTTACATCAGAAGCCCAAACTGAACATGTTGTCTTCACTTCTTTCAACTCTGTTATGAGATGTGGAAGAAGTTTAGGACAAAGGTAATATTTAAGCTGAAAAAATGTTCAACATCCCAAGTTTTGACTAGGCAGAACTAAGAGACAGGAAAAACAAAAAGAGCAAAGTTTTACTCATTTTTTATATATATACCAAAACAGAGAAATATAAATTATTTACAGAAATTACGTTATATGTCTTCTGAAGAATGTTAAATACATTTGTAGAATATGCAGTAAATATTACATTAAGCCACAGCCATGTCATTAGGAAATTATGGAGGTCACACTACCTAAGCAGAATCACAAATGTGTGATATTAAACCTCTTAAAGTGATGATGGGAATTTATATTTTAATCTCAGTTAAACCTTTCTGAACAGATCAGTATTAGTGACAGTAGTCCCAACCCTGAGACATTTTTGCATTTCTTCCAGGCCCTCCTCCTGCCTAGACAGGCAATGGTGCCAGAAGACTTCTGATTTCACTACCTGCTCGGTGCACCCCACTCACAGGCTGGATTCAACTTGTCTCTTTATTTGTAGGTATCATTCACCATTTTAATGTGCTAAAAAAAAATCTACTGAAGCAACAGGTATTAAAAGAAAAGTAATAACTTCTTTTTTGCTCCATCGGAATACCAGGGGAATATATAAAGTGAAATTGGAATTTGCCAGCCATATTAGCCTATCTGAACACTCCCATTTTCCTAGAAAGTGCACTCAGACTTTAAATGGCCACAAGTAGCCAGTGACTCAATTTTTTCATCACTAAAATACATTAAAACTAATTATAGTCTAACCTGTATTAGAGTTACCAGRTTAATTGGTGGATAGTGATCGTTTGGGGTTATTTCAGATTTATTCAGTAAGCTAAAAAGACTCATCACAGCTGTTAGGGTTAAGAAACACCTGCCGGAAATGATATTTGAGGCAAACTGAAAGCAATTTATAATAAGATGATATTAATAACATATTATAAAGGAATTCCCTTGGAATTACATATTGGAACCAAACAAACACCAAAATAATACATGAATAAAATCATGATGAATATAAAATGAAATAATTATGGTTTGCCACTTGCTTAACTTGAGATATTAAGTGGGTGATAAGACAAATAGTATATTATATGGACTAACATATATAAATATTCTCCAATAAAAAATTAAAAAAAAAGAAGAATATGGCATTAATATGAATCCAGGCTTTCTCTGGGAAAGCAGTGAATGAAACTGTCTTCTGGAGGGCTAAAGTTAAGCAATAGGTTTAAAAGTATGTGAGACTATAAAAAGAAACTGGATATCAGCAAAAACCTCTCATTTTAAATATATAATTCCTAAAAATCTACTTCGGTACCATTTGCAGTAAATCTGACATAAAAACAAGCATATCAAATATACTGCCTTACGGAAAATTCTCTAAATTCAGGACTCAATTAAGGTAGAGATCCTTTAGATATGAGATTCACTACAATACTACTTTGATAACCAAGACAGCTTCAGCATCTCTGCAAGGTGATGCAATGGGCTATGTAAATGAGCTATGAGTCTGCAGACATTAAAAAAAAGAGTTCTGAGAGCTATGAAATACCCCAGGCAACTCCCTGGAGCCTTGACATGATCTGGAGAATGTCCTGTACTGTCCTTTCCATTTCAAATGTTTCTGGTCTGGAAAGCAGAGAGATGAGACGAGAATTCCACAAATTACATTTTCTAATGAAACACTCTTTAATGGAGAACTACCAACCAATTTAGTTAATGTCTTCATGAACTGTCACCTTAAAAGACATCTCTGACTGGTTCAGAGAAGGAGGAATGATGGTTGCCCAGTCCATTACTTACATAAGCACAAGCAAAATAATAATGGACCAAACACAGTTTTATTGTATATTATCCTGAAATATTCACAGAAATTGAGCAGCAGACCAGGGAAAGATGTTATGGAGATATCCACATTCAAAACACCTCTAACATTTGACACGTGGGAAAGAATGATGTGGGCCTCTTCAGTGAAATCATTTTGGCTGAGTACAACAAAGACCTACGCTTACATCTGAACAGAGCTCTTAGCTTTTTAGTGAGGTGGCACCTGGATATTTAGCACTATTTGTGCAGTGAAAGCTGGTCAAAACGTTGGGTTTCTCATTCACTACAGATGTCATTTTTATTTGTATTTTTCTAATTTGTAGTAAATAAAGGCTCCTTGACTCTTTTTGATCAATGACATGGACATTTTTTCAGTGCTAAGGAAAAATGTCTATTTCATTAAGTTCCTTCCAGGTGAAGGGTTGAAGATTTTCATCTGCTAATATGCCAGAAATCTTTCAGCAGCCTCCTTAAAGGTTGATTAAAAAAAATATATCAGACTCAAAATGTTTCAGAGAGAAGATTATGAGCTTAATAGACCTGCATTTTTCTGAACCAAATGTTGGTTCAGCAGATAATTAACAGTCATCTCTATTCATTGACAGCTGAAGGTCTCAGCCATTATAAATTCAATAAAAAAATCTAATACCTTACCAAATATTGAGTGTAGAAATTTTAGATCACTTTCCTGTGATACTTTTCTTGAGAGSTTAGACTGTATGTAATATCTAGATGAGCTCTAACGAGTGCTGAGTAGAGGGGGATGATTCCTCGCCTCAGTCTCCTGACCATGCCCCTGTGAGCTCAGCCCAGGATGTTGCTGGCTGTCTCTGCAGCCGGAGATGCTGCTGGCTCATGCTCAGCTTGTGCCTGCCGAGGGCCCCAGGTCCCTTCCTGCAGAGCTACTCTGCAGGCAGGCAGCCCCAGCCTGTGTCTGTGCATGGGGTGTGTCCTGCCCAGGGGCAGGGTTTGGTGTTTGTATGTGCTGAATTTCATGAGATCCCTGTTGACCAACTCCTCCAGCCTGTCTAAGTCCCTGTGGATGGCAGCCCTGCCCTCCAGTGTGTTGACTAGTCCCCCCAAGTTTGGTGACATCTCCAAGCTTGATGGGAGTGCCCTCTGCCACTCTCCATGCCATCAATAGAAAAGTTAAACAGGATGGTCCCAGTACAGACCCTTGCCAGTAGCAGGCCTCCAGGTAGAGTATGAACCTTTAGCTGTTTTACTAACCTTTACTCACTGAGCCTGACCATCCAACCAGTTATTTACTCATCTAGTGGTCAACCCATCCAGACCACAGAATCCCAACTTGGATACATGAATATTGTGGGTAACAGGTGGTTTTTCAGATACTCATGAGAGGAGAGCATTTGATGTCATTTACTTTGACTTTAGCAGGGCTTTCAACACCATCTATTTCATGCTGTGTTCTTACAGCAATGAATTTTGCAGTTTTCTAATGAGAATTTCAGCCTCATTTATACCATAACCTTTAGTCTCTTTGGAAACACAACTTGATAGCCAGTATGTACTGTACCTATTTCAGTGTCATCTCAGCTGAAGAGCAAAGTTCTCACTGGATGCATATCAAGAATCTTATTTAATATGTAAAACTCAGCAAACACTAAGTTTGCACCAGTTACTAACTTTTCTAGTATTTGTCTGTTTTAAACATTTGAAGATTGGTATCATTAAATGATAAAACCTTATTACCCCTCTTTTTGTCTACACATTATGGTGTAACTTTTAAAATGGGATCATACACTATTTTCTTCCATAGGTGGCCTCCCTAATTGATTCAGAAGGCTGGTGGTGATCGCAGAAAAAGCAGCTGTTTGATACTGCTTTGTATAGATCAGCATGTAGCATTAGATCTGTTTGCTAATCAAATCATGCTGTAAGAAATCTCCATATGCTGTTCTCTCTGGCATTCACAAGAGTTAAACAAGAGTTTTCCAAACACGAATGAATTCATTTTCTTGTGACTCTGGTCAGACTCATAGATACTATTACTGCTATTTTACAAATGGAAAACTGAGAAATTAAGGACAAATGCATTCTTTTATTCAAAGTGCCCAGTCTGAGATGTTCGGATGCGACTGCTTGGGGCAGGTAGCTTAATACAGAATTTTACATGTTCTTAGTAACTTTATCTGTTGTTCTAAGTGTTTTGCTTTTTTTCCATATTAGACTGGAGGGTCTTAAGCAGAGCATTTAAAAAAAAGGGTGTCCTGCAGTTCCTAAAAATATATTGATTTAGGTGACTGGCCCAGCAAAACACATAACCTCCATTGTACGGATAAAAAGAGGCACAGTTTTCCATGTCAATATCCATTTACCTGGTCTCTGAGATATTTTTTTTTTCTTCCTTTCATTTCTAACTTCATTCACCTTACAAATTAAGAACATGCAAATCAGTGAACACATGAGGAAAAAGTCCATTTGTCTAATAGTATCAGATATTAAGTGTCTGGACTCTGTCTGGTTTTAGTCTGCTCTGCTTGGCAAACCCATTTCCCTTCTCCTGCTACAGTGTCTTATCTGATCAGTCTCACAAACCGCTCGTCTTCTTTTTCTTGCTTCCACTGGCTCCTAGTTCTGATCTTTTCACCCAGGCAACTCTTGCCACTCTCCACTCAGTACACCCTCATTTCTTATATGTTTTTCTTCCTTATTTCCAGTTCTAGTAACTCAGTCCTGGTCTGCCCTAAAACCTTCATGGACAGCTTCAGTGCTTCCATCTCTCATGAGTCTTCAGACACAGCATTTATTTTTATCTCCTTGGGCTCTTTACTTTAATCTAGCTCACTCTTTCTTGCACTCTGCTAAGATCTGTCTTCTTCCTTAATTTACTTCATTGGAAATACAGTTTTCCTAGTGTCACTGTAAGACCATGTTCTAGCAGACAAACAAAACTGAGATATAGCTGCTGAGGAGAATGGGAGCGTTCTCTGAGGAAGAAAGGGACGGCGATGGTTCTGCTTAAGAACATCTCTACCAAGGTTCTCCTCCACCCCTCTAAAGAGAGCATTGCAAATCTGAAGGAAGGAGTTGATCAAAGAAGCCACAGGCAGCGGGCCACCAGGAGACTATATTTGTTGGTCGATTAAGACAGGACAGTTTAATCATGTTTTAGAAAAGCTTGTTTATCTCTATTAGTTTTACAGGAGAATCTACTGACTATACTAACAGCATTCAACTGAGAGATGAATTCCCCCTGTAAGCTCGTTCTGGAGAAATGCCTGCATGAGTATATTAGTGGGAGGCTATGTTGCTCTTAACCCTGGGAAGACAGAGGAATTTTCACATGACATGACCAAATCTTCCCGTGTCTTATGTTTTGAGAACATTTATTTATAAGATGTGAGTCAACTTAAATATTCTACATGATGACATACTGACAGCAACATATGCCACTGTGACCTCTGAGTTTGTTTATTATGATTTCTTTTTCACTGAAGTATTAGTTAGTCTCATTTGCCACTAGCAGCTTGCTCAGGATATAGCATCATGATTGTCTATGAGCTTGAAGCACTGTGATAATATCCTCCCCAACCTTGAAACAAGTAATTTTATGAACATTGAAACTAGCATAAAATTTATGCCTTAAAGTGAAATGACTATAGTGTCTGAACTGCAAGCCCTGCAAGCTTTTCCTACAGCTGAGGTGAGTGTACATTGTAATAGAAATCAGAAATATTTATGAAACACATGCATAAAATTTTTAAATTATGTTTTAAAATTCATTTTTTGAATCTCTGCCTTTCTCAGCTGCATTTGTCTTACTACTTCATTTCCTCAAAGACTCACACATGCCAAATTTCTTTCTTTCAAAGAGGTACATTTTCTTCTGATAGAATGCTGCACTTACTTTAGACTTACACTGTGACATTCTGATTTCTGAAAGAAAACCCTTGTTTTGTTCATATTTTAGAGTTTTCTAAATACTTATGCCTATAATTTCTCTCCTCTTGAGTTGAATACATGGTATTAAGAACATCACTACTTTTAGAAGCAGAAGGAAAACAAACAAAGGAACCTCACCTCTTACCAATTCCTTGTTTATTTATTTATTTATTTATTTATTTATGTTGCCCCTGGGACTGAACAACAAGTTTTGTTTCTCTAAGATAGGAGGCATATGTGAAACAGAAGATGCTATCATTCCACATACAAATGTTCTTATGATGCAGTTAGCTTGGCTTTTTGGGGATAATACTGAGTGTTGCTTCATTTTTAGATATACTCTCATTTTTTTTACAGAGTCATAGAGAACAATTTCCTGTTTCCTAAGGTATCTATGTCTTAATTTCAGTCACTCGTGTAGTCAGAGAAATAGTACCTGTGATCTCATAAGTGTTATAGTAGTTTCTGAAAATAGGAGTTATGCTTCAAAATCTTGTAGGCATTTTGAAAATGTTACTCACACTTTGTTCATCTCACTATCAATTTCTCCATCTATTCAGAAAATAGGTCAATGTCCAAGGCTGGATTATGGACTCCTTTCAACTTGTGGAGAAAGGAATTAACCTTTAAAGATAAGATTAGATTTAGAGCCAGGGATGCTTATGATAATTTGAATTGGAAATGAAAAATATTTATTTTCCACCTTTTGTTGAAAGAGTATCCCATGAGGACACGTGCATTTACCAGTGTTCATAGCTTTAGAGGTCTGAAATGTCATGGAAATAATGGCTCTCACAAACTTTCCACTAGTGAAGAAATAAGCCTTATGATATCTATTGACATGAGATCCAGCTGTCATGTTGGGCTGAAGTCAAATAAGAACAATTCCCCACATCTAAGTCTTAATCTTGCTTTTCATTTGGGTTCAAATTTTCTCTGAAGTTTCAAATCCCTGACCATGGTGGCATGGCTTAAATTTAATGGTAGGTCAAATTACAGAGCTTTCAAAATGAGATTTTAAAATCTTCATGAAACAGTGCAAACACTTTTTTGAATGTTTTCCAAGGCTATTGATTACAAAAAAAGTGACAAATCCCTCTAATACATTCTCTGATCAAATGGAATTTGTAAGACAGCTTGACCTCTGCTTCAGCAATAATAAAAGTAGGAGTTATATGGTCATCTTGTTCTTCTTTCTTACCAATGGAATACCCATTTGATCTAAATTAATGCTAATTTATTACTCTGTAAACTCAATAACCAGATAAATTAAATATATGTCTTCAGACTAGATTCTTCCCTGTTTAAATTTTGATCTACTTGAATGTTCATTGGCATAATTTGCACAAATGTTGGCAATTCACTGAATCATTCTGTCTGCTTAGCACTATAGTCCAGAGATGTCCATAGGAAGAGAAATTTTCTCCAAACCTATAATTTAACATTTAACAGCTTTAGCTATGCAACAGTAAGTGGGATCATCTATCATGAAAATATGCAGCTTCATGAATTAAACAATAGCTACCATAAAACAAAACTAATAGAAGAACTTAAGTAACACAGGCTAAAGTGAAAACTAAATTCATCATCCATACTTTCATACATATGGCCAAAATCTTGATCTTCCTGAACCAGAATTAATCTGTCATTCAACTGATCAAAATATGGTGCAGAAATATACAGTACAAAACAAAATAAAACAAAACAAAAAACCACTTGCTATTGCATTTTATCACAACAATGTATCTGTAAACTTATGTGATTCATACATGCATATGTGAGGGCTGCATGCACATCTGTACACGTACAACTAAATCATCCACACTGGAAGCTCTGGAGTCAGGAATCTACTCAAATAATTTGGGAGAGGAAAGATACAGTATTTAAGCTAGAATCACACTCTGTTGGTGCCTCTACAGATGACAACCATAGCCTGGAATTCATCATTGCTAACTTTATTTAGGGGAGCACAAACTGAAATCCTGGCTGAAATTCATCCTGTGATTTATTTCTCTTTATTCTGAGGTCTTGCTGATATCACCTGACAGAGCAATAATATTTGTGCCAAGTGAAAATTATTAGCACTGAACAGACCATAAAATATCAGTACCCAGAACTTTTAGAATGATATTGAGAAGTCTTCTATTCTGAAAGAGGACATTTCTCACTGTAACAAAACCAGTGTAAAGGAAGGAGACCTCCTGGGATGAAAGAACTACATCAGAAGTCTTCACCTCACCTACAAGCAGGTTTTATTGTGGGTTTCAGAGAGGACTGCACCTTTTGAAGATAGTCAGGAAGATGCCTGCAAATAATCCTCCCTGCTGTCTAGAATTCAGAAGATTAAACTTTGAAGCAATAAAAAAAATGGATTGTGGGGATTAGACATAGAAGTTTCTACCTGCAGAAAAAGGGTGTATACTTCAATTGAAGCAGAGTGATGGAATTTGTACAATGTGGTCCAACACTTGTAAAATAGCAAAGTCTTGAAGGTAGTTCACAGGAGGCCTTATTAATAGAGCCAGAAATTGTACACCATCAAAAAAACCCATACCTTTCATGTTTTACAGGAAAACATGGTACTGATCTTCCTGAAAACAACCTAGAGAATAAAAAACAGATATAATTGCTAAGTATGAGAGGAAGAGAACATTTCTGATTTTGTATCAAGATGCTGGGATGTTTCACCTTCTCCATGCGGAAAGGAATCCCGTTAGCCCTCTCCCCAGCTGGAGAAATGATGTCAGACTAGACGACCTTTTGGTCTGATCTGGTAAGGCTGTTCTTAGGTTTTTATTCTAGGAACTACGATCCCCAGGGTTTTGAGTTTCCTAGTCTAAAAGACTGGCTACCAAAAAGGCCTGCCAGACTGGTAACCAAAAAGGTCTACTGAGGAGCTGCATGAACATAATGCTAACCTGAAAGGTTTCTGCAGAAAAGTATCTTTGATTTCTACTGAGTGTTTATGGTTTTTCATATTACCTTAATGTTACAGTTCTGAACGAGCATCACATTAGGCAAAGTGATGCATAAGTATGAAATAATTAAAACATCTATGTACTACACAACTCACATTCCGCTTTATAAAACAAGAAATTTGAGATGAATAAGRCAAAAGGATGGGTACGTGCTGCTGACAGGCAGTGATTTCTACACATTAGGAGACTAAATATGGTCAAATTTCCTGTAGCAGTTTTTGGCAAATGAAAGAAAAGGAAGATTTTGACAAGTAATAATGCAATAGCTTGACTCATACTTAAGTTAGAGGACAAGCATAAAAAAGAATTTTGAAGATGCTTCTTTGAATATTTAGTAAAATAACAATAGGATCTAACATTTGGTCTTATCAGGGGTTCCAAGAAACTTTTTGATAGAAAATAAGGAGCGATAAGCAGGGTGAGAAATTGTGATTGACAGCCATAAAATCAAAGCCTTTTTAGACAAGATATAGCAAGCTATAAGCAAGGTAAGCCAGAGGAAGGACACGCACACAAAGAAAAAAAAAAAAAAAGGGGAGAAGTGTTTATGGCCATGAAGACACAGGATACAAATACTCTATGTGGTGAGATTCTATATGAACCCAGGAATCTTTTTGCTATTATTATTTTATTTTTTATTTATCAGGGATAAGTAGCATGATGTTGCAGCAGCTGAGACATGAGTTTACCTATCTGGAGATCCATTGAAGGTCTTGTCCTAGAAGCATTATACAGAATAAACTGAAAAATTTATACCCAGTAAATTTCTGAATTAATGATGATGTTCAGATGGAACTGAGTGACAGTCAGGATGATGATGATGTCAACAAAACACAAGAATGGCCTTGTCAGATAAGAACTGTTTTGAGAAGCCTTCTGGACTGGAGAGGAATGGGAGAAGAAAAGCTCTGCAAAATGTTTGCAGGCAATGTATCCACTTTCCTTAATAGTGAAAGAGCAAAAAGGAGAGCAGATGGTTACTGGAAAAGCAAAATGGTCACTGAAGGACTTTTTGAGAGGGAAGAGGATAATGCATGCTTTTATCACAAGGAAAAGGAACCAGAAAAAGACTGACAACCAAGGAAAAGATTTAGAGAGAAAACAGAGTTAGCACCAAAGAGATCAGGGAAAGAAAGAGAACAGGCTAAAGGGAGAAAATGAAGGCAYTGGAGGAGTAGAACAGATGAGAAGAAGATGGTTGGGTGAATCAGGCTGGGTGAGCATTACAGCAAGAGATAAAGGCAAAAAAACAAAGCATGAAATGTGTAAGAGGGTGACTCAACAGGTGAATTAGCATTCTCCAAGAGCAACCTTCCCCCCAAAACCTTCCAATTCATTCTAGACTAATCTGCAACATAAAAGTCCCCATTCATTTTTGAAGTCTTACCAAATGTTCTGTCTGACTCATGATCTTTGAAAGGGTGAGATGGGCAATGCTGCCCATTAAATCACTTCCCACAGTACCGAAGCATTCCTTTGATGACTCCGTATGCACAGCTGACCAAACTCTTACTTTTAAGATCATTTTACAGAGTGGCATTGCTGCAGAACTGAAGCAAAATGAAAATGCTGAAGGGCAAAGTCCAGGGAGAATGAAACTTTAATTAGTAGGATTCTCAGCTAAGGCTTGCTTCAGCTCTCACTGAAGTCAGGAGAAAGCCTGCCACTGATTACAGTGGATTTGGATCAAAGCTGCATGAGAACATGAAAACTTTGTGACAGTTTTATTTCCCCAACTCTGTTTAATGGAGAGGTCAAAAATCATAGTTTGTCTTTGAAGGATATGTTATGGTTTGGACTTATTTTCATATATTTTGTAAAGCAAAAACTAAAACTGAAATGCAAAATGGTTTAATTTTCTTTCCTCTGCTTTGTCAGTTCTCTCTCTCTTGTTTTTCCATTAGACTAGAAAAAGAGGAAGCATAATAATTTAAAAGAATCTTCAGCAAAGTGATATTTAAGTCTCTCTCTCTTATTTTAATGATTCCCTCCCCCCATCCTATTTTTCCCTCCCCTATGATTATTTTTCTTGTCTTTCACCTGCTAGGGGTTAGTTAGTTTAGGCAATTGCAATACTTTCCCTGCATGTGAAGAACCCATGGATGTTGTATATTCCCTGACCTCCTGTTATGGATAGGGGAAAGGAAAAATCCTCTATTCCCTGCCTACTACTAGCTCCTGGAACAGCCTGCTTCTGCAGGTAATTGGATATAAATAAACTAATGTTAATATTTTCAATAAACTAATGATAATCAGAAAATTAACAGTTATTTGGCAGTGTCCAAACTGATGGCCTGAAAACTTGCCATTTAGGTAGATATACTCTCTGTTAGCTGTATTGATCTCACCAGTTCTGAATTTTCACAGTCATACCAAGGAACCATTGATTTAAATACAGCAATACAGAGCGCAGCTAACAGAGGCAGCGAACAGACGCAGCAGTTTGCGCAGCAGTTCGCGCAGAAGGGCGCGCGAAGGGACCTTCGTTTCTGTTCCCTGTGGTGTACGTTTCCTCAAGTATGGTCGTGACACGCCGCACAGCACGTTCCCCAGTGGCTGTTGGAGTTGCTGTGTCAGAGGCTTGGACCCAGACCGACCCTCTGACAGTAGATGCAGCTCTACAGGTCTCAGGCTGCAGGGAGTGCTTGGGGCCTCTCCGGGAGGCCTGGGCTGGCAGCCAGCTCTCCTGCAGGAGGTGTGCTGCTGTTGACGAGCTGTGTGGTCAGGTAAGGGAGTTACGGGAGGAGGTCAGTAGGCTGCGCAGCATGCAGGAAGCGGAGCAAGAGATAGACAGGGTATTCTCGGAGACTGTACAGCTCCAGGAGTCCCAACCCCCTGCAGCAGTGGAGTTGCCAGAGGGCTCTGTGCCGTGTGAAACGGTACATCATAACATCGTAGAAGAAGACTGGAAACTGGTCACTGCTCGTGGGAGGAGAAAGGCTCCTGCTCCTCCTGAAGACCTGAAGCTGAAGAACAGGTTTAGTGCCCTCCAGGAT
>NW_020449362.1:0-1827 GCF_003343035.1 Apteryx rowi | reverse complement strand
TAACAGCCTGCCCATCCCTACCAGGAGGTCATCAAGAAGATGGAGCCAGGCTCTTCACCGTTGTGCACCATGGGAGGATGAGGCCCAGTGGGCATGAGCTGGAACAAGAGAGGTTCAGGCTGGGGATAAGGGCCAACGTTTTACCCATGCAAACAGTGAAGCACTGGGGCAGGTTGCCCAGAGGGTTTGTGCCATCTCCATCCTCAGAGGTTTTCAAGACCTAAATCACTAAAGGCCTCAGCAAGCTGGTTGGAGCTGACAGCTGAGCCTGCTGTGAGAAGGAGGTTGGGCTAGAGACAACCTGAGGTCCCTTCCAGSCTGAAGCATTTGGCATTTCCTTCCACCCCGGGTCTTCTCCTGTTGACCTTAGGCAAAATATTCCGCTTTCTGTCTTGTGCTGCTCTGGTCAGAGGAGTTCAGATTCAGGGCTGCTTGTTAGGTACCCCCCTGCATTTTCATTTGCTTCACCTTTTATTGCATTTTCCCCTGTTTTCCACCTTACAAGCTCTTCTCCTTTACCACCCTGATCTCCTCCCATGCARTCAGACCACCTCTCTTTACCCTGTCCCCATTGACCCTGCTTTTGCTGCCTTTGTACCTTCCTTTGCCTTCTCCGACATGGTTGCCATGCTCATTTCCACCATTGCCAGCACTTCCTTTACAATACTACCCCCTTTATTATCTGTAGAGTCCTGCAGTTCGTCATGCTGTTATCCTGTGAGAGGCCTGGCAAGATGGGAAGAGGCATCTGCACACACACATTCAGAGCTGACGGAAAGGAGCTTGAGTGGAGAGGGAGCTGGAGAAGCTTAGAAATGAGGCCAAGAGAAGCCTGCTGAAGTTGTGCAAGGGGAAGTGGCAGGTGCTGCCTTGGGGGAGTGACCCTGAGGAGAAGGGCCTGGACATTACGAGGGATGCCATATGAGCCTGTGGTGCGTGCTCACCACAGATCAGGCCAGCTGCATACGGGGCTGCATTAGGAAGCATCTGGCCACCCAGACGAGGACAGTTACTATCCCCCCTCGACTCAGCACTGGCGTGGCCACATCTGGAATCATGTGTGCCAGTGTGGGATGCCCAGTGCTGGAGGAATGGGGAGGACGTGGAGAGGGTCCAGAGGAGGTCTGCCAAGATGGTGCTTGTTGCCTGCAGCACATGACCTGTAGAGGGAGGCTGAGGGACCTGGGCTACATTATCCTGGTGAAGTGGCGGCTAAGGGCAGTACAGGAGCAGTCTGTGAGTGCTTGAAGGGTGGTTTCAGAGATGCTGGTGCTTTTCTTGGTAGGGGGAAGCATCATGAGAAGGGGAAAGAGCAACAGTCTTCAGCTTGAGAGGTTCGGAATGGACATTAGAAGAAGAAACGTCCTTGAAGGTTTAGTGCTGTGGTGCAACAGGTCAGCCAGAGGGAGTCTGTGGTGAGCCCCTGGCTTTGTGTTTCAAGGAGAAGCAAGAGAGTGTGGAGAGCCATCAGTAAGGGTGGGCAGATCCCTGGGTGATAGCAAGGTGGGGAAGCAGGCTGGGTGTCTACAGGCTGCAGTGGAAAAGGCGCAGGCATGGGAGAGTGTAGGACAGCCTGGGGTGAAGATGATCAGGGGCACTGCCAAGGCTCAAAGCTTCTGACAAAAATGAGGTCTTTGTCCTCTTGGCTAGGTCTGCTGTATCTGTCACTGAGGCCTACCAGAAGACAACATTTCCTTGCAGCACCAGGGCCTTGTTTCCTCCTCCTGCCTCCTGGGTCTGGCCTGGGAGGTGCCATCTTGTTGTCCCTAACTCAGTGTTGCACACCCCCACCCTCACACTGCCCCCACAAAGAGGCCTGAGCAAAGT
>NW_020449361.1:0-1820 GCF_003343035.1 Apteryx rowi | reverse complement strand
TGACTCCCCATCTCTGCCTCAGACCTGCCCCCTCACTACAGGCAAGAAAGCCTTGGCAAGGGAAGCTGGGATCTGAGCAGATCCCAGAGAAGTTTGTAGGTACAAAAGGTGACCGCATATCCCCACAGCAACTCTTGCCTGAAARCCAATTCAAAGGTGTAAGGAGGGCTTCAGATTTCAGCCCCTACCCACGTAACACTGCCCACAGACGCTTAGCTGCATTAAAAAGTGAGGGCAGCCACTTGGGGTCTGATTTGACGATGCATAGTTACGAGAGCAAGTGTTTCTGTATCCCAGCTCAAGTGTTTAAGCACCATTTGCCTCTGGGTTCCTGCTACAAAGAGGATGTTGTCGGGAGCAGCAAGTGCCCTTGTCCAGCCCCACGCTCCCTCATCCTCCTCTGCCTCTGAGCAGGCATCTTGTTGCATGGCTGGGGCTGGATCCCCAACATGAGGAGAGGTGGGGAAGGCCAGGGAGCTCCTGCCTGCAGAACTGGTCCCCACAGTGCCAGGAGAGGGGCCAGGGGCTGGGAGCAAGGGGGCAGCAGGCCAGGCAGGGGCAGGGGTGGGCAGAAATGCAGCAGAGGCCTCATGGAGGGGGCGCAGCCAGTGCTGCTGCAGCGCAGTGGCTGTCACCTTTGCCTCCCTCCCAAAAGGTCCCGCATGGCCCCCAGGAAGGAGCAGGCTGTTTCCCCATCCCCATGCTGCCCTCCCAGCAGGATGGAACACGCAAGGAGATACTTGGCCTGCCCTGTCCTTGGGGCCAGCTCCCCATGGCTGGCACAGCTTGGCCTGAGGCACCTCCAGCTCCTCAGCCTCTGCTCCAAAATGGCTGGCAGAGGGAAGAGAGCTCCTCAGGCAGGGCAGAGTGAGCCTGCTGGGGCAGCAGCAGGGGTAAGATGGTAAAGAAGGGGGGTAAGAGGGATAAGAAAACTCCCTCATGCATCCCAAGAGGCTCCATCTGCCTCTTCCACCCTGCCCTGTGCTCCCCTCCTGCTGGACAAAGTGGAGCTCAGCATTGCCTGGGGACTCTCCTCCCCATGGGGAGCAGAGGGAGGVCCTTCACCAGCCCCACACTGCCTTTTCCACCCCCAGCCTTTGCACTTGCACTTGTGCCCACTTGCCTTCACCACTGGAAGCCCATGAAAATCCTGGCACTCCTGCCCTTGAGCTGGCATCCAGTCTGAACCTGGAGCCTGGCTGCCCACAAAGGCATCACCTGTACAGTGCACCGCCAGGGTGGCTTGGGAGAGGGCAGCTCCCCTCTGCCTCACTGGGGCTGGGCATGAGGCTGGGGCTGGGCACAGCTTTTTCCCGAGGAGCTCCCTGAAGAGATGCTCCAGGTGATCTTTCACCTCTGCCCTGGCAGCAGTACCCATGCTCCGGATGCCGGGGGGAAGTGGACAGAGGGTGGAAGGGGGACAGGCTGCCCAGGGGGAGCATTGAGACATTGTCCATTCACACAGGAACAGAGTGAGGAAAGCCAGAACTCAGCTGGAGATGGAACCAGAGACCTCACACACGGAAAGGGCTGGAGTATTATTCAATGACTATGAAATGATCCCCCAGACTCTGGGGGATCCAAGCACCTGGCACCTGCCCAGTCCGGGTGGACACCGCATAGGTGTTAGCAGACAGCCGTGCTCCCAGATCTGCAGGGGTCTGGTGCAGAAGAGTGACCATGCAAGGCTGGCCTCTTCCCCTCCATCGGGATATGGAGAGCTGCAGGAGGATGGAGCTGGCCATGCACCACCCCACAGCTGGGGTGAGCAGCCAGCGGCAGAAAGGGGCCATGTGAGGGGCTGGTCCAGGACGATGGCC
>NW_020449360.1:0-1763 GCF_003343035.1 Apteryx rowi | reverse complement strand
TTGCTACACAATTGCTTGGATTCATTCCACTTTTACTGAGACTGCTCTATCTCACCTGTTATCCATATAAAATTGCATCCAGCACTGTGTCAGCACTGACTCCCTCACAGTATCTCTGTAGTAAAGGAGGTTCTTCCTGGTGCAGTGCCTGAAGATGGGGTTCTTCCTCCAAAGCTGCTGCCCTCACACCCTGTCCCCAGCACATGTCCTTCAGACAATCTCCCCCTACCTGTGTGCTGGTCCTTACCCCGTATGTCACCCCTAGACAAGGCTCCATGCCCAGCCAGAGGACTGGGTGTCCAGCTGTGAGCCCTGGAGGATGAGTCCTCTCCTGGGTCCTCTGCAGGGCTGGCAGGGAGCATGCAGAGGAGGTCCTGGGATCATCTACTGGGCCTGTAGACCATCCTCCTCCCACGGCGGGCCTCAGACAGGGTGCCTCAGTGCAAAGATGCAGCCCAGCTTGTTGTTGCATGAACAGAGAGGAGAAACTGCCCCAGGAAACTCCTCCCAGCCCCAGCCACTYGTACCAGCCATTTCCAGCACTGGCCATTCCCCATGGTGCTGGTGAGGGGTGATCTTTGATTGTGACCGGCTCCGTCTGCCTGCTGGGCTCAGCACTTGTCTAGCCCTGCCTGGCCTCTCCCTGCGCCCAGACCCCAGAGCATGGCCTTCTGCTAATCCTGGGAGGATAGGATCAGGGCTGGGCAGGGGCTGGGAACTGGTGGGAGTCTGCAGAAGAGGAGGGCATGGGGGGACAGGGCACTGAGGATCCTGCTGGGGGAGATATTTCCCCACCCCAGAACTCAACTTGTTCTGTGCGATGCCTGCACAGTGGGGCCATGGGGCCACGTGCAGAGCAGCAGGGCTGGGTCAGCGCAGGGAAGAGGTGCAGATGGGAGCCACAACACTCCAGGAAGCTCCCCATAGTCATGGAGGGGACTCACTACTGATAGCATGGTCGGGGGTTTCTCAAGAGCTAGAGCTACTGGTAGCACCTGCCACAACTCCCAGACCCAGCACAGATGGTTAGTGCTCAACAACGCAGCTCACTGAGCCCCTTGTCCTGTCTTACCATCCTCTCTCAGGAGCACTGCTGGGTGCATCACTCCCTGCCCAGGTCTGGAGAAGAGCTGCTGGAGGACTTCTCTTCTCATGGCTGCTGATCCTGGCTCTGCCCTTGTGTCAGCTCACAGGCTCTGCCCTGGGTCATSCTATGTCTCCATAYGCTCTCCTCTGAGACCATGTAGGGACCTGCAGCATGTATCTCCGCTTAGAGCTGGCCACCATGGCCCACCTGCATGGTCCCAGGAGATCCCAGCAAGGCTGTGCTTGGAGGTGAGGCTGTGATTGTCCTCGGTAAACGTAGATGGGATGATGTGGCTGGGGGTCAATGGGAGGAAAGCACAGGAGACAAGTTTAAGAAAAACAAAAATAGATGCCATGATAGTGGAGCAGTAGTGGGGTGGGGGTCAGGAGATCTTTAAAAACTCTCCTGGAGAAAGCACCTACCAACCTCATCTAACTGTAAAGTTAGACCATATCAAAGCAGATCAAGGTGCTGGAGATCTTCAGCAGGAATCTCCAGGGCTGGAATTCAGAGCAGTATCCCTGCACCCAAGGGTGCTGTGTGCCCGGGGCAGTGACTCTGCCGCCTGTGAGGGTCAGCACTCAGCCTGCCCGCGGAGCTCCCCACAGCGCTGCAGGGCAAAGCTCTGGGTGGAAGGAGTCACCCCTGGCAAGGCAGGTTCATTCTCCTGGTGAGA
>NW_020449359.1:0-1884 GCF_003343035.1 Apteryx rowi | reverse complement strand
CTCACAGCCCGGGGCCTGCTCACTTCCCACCTCCAGGACTCTCAGAGCCACTCAGAAATGCCATTTTCAGAACAAAAGACACCATTGGGAAGGGCCCTGGTGAGGACGCCAGCAGCCTGCTTACACTTTGCCCAGCAGCTCCCAAACGCAGTTCAGAGAAGCACCTGGGGGCTGCAGTGGCAGCAGTGGCTCAGGGAAATGCTTCCAAATGGGTCTCCGACCCCTGGCAGGGGCAAAGCCTCCTGCCCCCCAACCCCAGCAGCCGCCCCAGCCCAGCTGCTTGGGGCAGGCCGCCATGTCTGGCTACCGGGCAGCTCCCCACTCCGTCCCCGGTCGCTCTGTGCCGTGCTCACGGCCCCACCAGCCCCTGCTGCAGCTCCTGCAGGAAAGCAGCCCTGTTGCCAGCACCGCTGCCCCCGCCCCAGTGGGAGGGCACCCGCCGGCAGCTGAAGGCACCCGCATCCCTGCCAGCCCCGCTCACACCCGCTGTCGCCAGCTCCCTCCCTGAGGCTTGGCTCCCGCTCCCCTTTCACGGCTGTTTTTCCACATGCTGAACTCCGATTGGCTGATAGAGCTGTCAGTCAAACCCTGCCCCCGCCCTCCTCCCCTGGCTGGCCAATAGGAGGGCAGCACTGGGGGTGATGCCATGGCAACGCTGCTGCCCTGTGTGACCCCGTGGGCAGCCCCCTCCCCCTCGCATGCGGTGGGGCACCATGTTGTGGGCAGCAGCGCGGGGCAGCATGGGGTGTCACGGGGCCTGGGGGCAGTGCAGCCCTGTGTGGGCGGGCAGTGTGGGGCCCTGGGGCCGGGCCGCTGCCCCACCAGGGCTGGGCTTTGCCGCAGGGGGCCTGCGGGGTTCCTGGCTGCCCTGCACCTGGGGCTGTGCCAGGCGTGGGGGGGCAGCTGCAGGGCCTGTGCTGGTGCCGGCCCTGGTGCCAACACGGGGGACCTGGGCATGGCTGGGGCACTGGAGCCCATGGGCAGCGTCCTGCTGCCTCCAAGGCAGGGCAGGGCAGTGTCTTCTCGCCCCTCCTGCCCCGGCCTCCTGCCTGCGGCAGCCCTGGGCTCGGCAGCCCTCACACTGCGCCCGGCAGGGCTGGGCCACGGCCAGGCAGGGGCTGCTCTCTGTGGGGCTGCGCTGGGCCCCGGCACGTCGCTCTGGAGGGCTGAGGAGCCCCACATTGTCCCCTGAGCCAGATGGGACCCTCAGGCAGGGCTCTTATGGCAGCCCCCACCCTGTTCAGCCACCCCACAGCTCGGGATCCACAGCCATTTTTGCGATTAACAGTCGCTGTGCTCCTCAGCAAGGAGCTCCTAAAGCCCTTWCCCTTGCTGGGGAGCCATAGGAGTGTTGGGAACAGGGAACCGCGGTGCAGGCTGATGGTCTGGATCCAGCGGTTCTCCATCTTGCTTGCCCCCTTGCCCTTGGATTGCCTCTCCAGCCAGGGAGGAGGGACGGTCTTCCCGTCTCGCCACCCAAATTCCTCTCCAACATGTCCCTTCTCCTCTGCCTGTTGGCAAGGGGCCCCAGCGTGGCCCTGCTGCCTCCTGTCCCTCATCCTTGCTGTGGAGCAGCAGTGGGGAGCACGTGAGCAGTGCCCAGCAACAGCCAGGTCTCGCAGAGAAGTGAGGGCACCACCAGGGCACCGGGGAGACCTCCCTGTGATGCAGCACATCCCACTGTGACCTCAGCTCGTGTCATCTGGGGGCTCAGTAGGTCACCGCCATGGAGATAGCACAGCCAGGGAGAGAGCTGAGAGATTTCCCCTCATGTTTTGGAAAGCAATAATTCCCACCACTCCAGTTATTTTCCAAAACTTGCTGACATATCCTTCAGGAACATCTTCAGATGGTGCCAAAGGCTGTGAAATATCTGAAAGGGAG
>NW_020449358.1:0-1823 GCF_003343035.1 Apteryx rowi | reverse complement strand
AGTGGCAGGGCTGGCAGTCACTGGTGCCTTCTTCCCCAGCCCAGGAGCTGAAACTTCTCCCCAGTGCTAAAGAGCTAAAAAGAAAGDTTTAGGTACAGGAAGAAAGGTAGAGAACTACTGCAGGTCTCATTCACGCCAGATGATACAGGATCTGCTTCTGAGGTGCTGCTGGTCATGGAAGAAACAGCCCTGCCGCAAATGGGGTAAAATCCACCCTTATTTGGMGATATTTTCTGATGGGATTCCTGGCCTGMATTCCCCTCTTCAGATTCGTTTCTACTTTCTTCCTCCATCTCTCCCACAGAAATTTCTTTGCCTGTGAGATGTGGCATGAGCCCCTGTCACGAGCAATCTGAGGAGGCCGTATCCAGCCCTGTACCTCAGCGATTGGGATCCTCGGCATCTCGGGAGGGTCACTGCCACTTGGCTTTTSCAGGCCTTTGCTGTGAGCTCTCACACGCACACTTACTCTTTCAGTGGGCTCCCCAGGCTGTCCAGACTATCACTGCAGCATTTCCCTAAACTCAGTTCCTTCTCCACAGTTCTTATCYRTTATGCAAGGGAAAAGATACAGTGCAGTGTAGATCGAGGTGCAACCAGAGGAAGYATTGCTGAAGAGCATAACTGCATCAAGTAGTTTAGAGTCACCTTCRGGACCTTCAGTCCTAATCTTTTCTCTTTCAAACAAAACTCAGGCTTCATCCCACAACCACTGAAGTCAATGGAAACAGKTTTTTTGGCTTTTTTTMTTTTTCTTCTCATTGGTGTGCTTGAGTGTTTGTTCTAATGCTTTAATTAAAAAGTTAGACTTGCAAAAACATGTTCTGTCTCTAAAAAAATCATAACCCTGGCCGTGCTCTTAGAGGTAGAGTAAATCAGAAGTCTCCCTGAAGCTCTCCCTCTTGAGCAAGTCCAGGTACATCTGGCTTCAACAACTCRGCAACAGGCAGAAATGCCATTTTTCTGGTTGTTTTAAAATGTTTGTAGTGCCTGGGCACTCCACTGATCATATTGCTCTCTCCAATGTTGGTAGTCTGCCAGTTCTGACCTTTCTTTATCTTGCTTCTCTTTGATCAAGGCAGCCAGGATATTTCATCTGTCCCACTGCACTCGCCCTGCTGCCCGCAYKCTTGCTAATGCAACCCAGGATAAGGGTGGCTGTCTTTGCTACAGGAGCACCCTGYTGACATCTTGTCAACTTGTTGTCCAGAAGGACCGCCACTTCCTTTCCTGCAAAGCTGCTTTCCAGTCAGTCAGCCACAGCATGTCCTGCTGCATGGGGTTATTTCATCCCAGGGACAAGACTTGGTTGAACTCCACATTTCCCTGTCAGCCCATATCACCAGCCTGTTGCTGCCCCTCTGCTTAGCAGCCCTGCCCTCCAGTATGTCAACCACCCACCCCAATTTGGTATCCTCCATGAACTGGCTGAGAGTGCACTCCCTCCCACCATCTAAATCATTCACAGTGACAACCAGCATTGGCTCCAGTAGTGACCTCTGAAGAACATCACTGGTAACCATCAGTCACTTGCACTTTGTACCACTGTTCTCCACCCTTTCAGTCAGGCGGCCTCCAGCTCATTTCCCACACCCTCCATCGCCTACTCCCCCAACCCACATCTCCCCAGTTTGGCTACAAAGATGTTATGGAAGACCATGTCAAAGGCCTTCCTAAATTYRAGGWGTACAACATGCMCTGCACTCCCCTTCTCCACACAGCCAGTCATCCTGTCACAGAAGGCAGTCAGATTGGTGGGGCACAATCTGCTTCCCAGGGACTGAGGTGACGCTGACCAGCCCATCACTCCCCAGATCCTCTTT
>NW_020449357.1:0-1818 GCF_003343035.1 Apteryx rowi | reverse complement strand
GAGGACCCCCCCCCATCGCCGGCAGGGTGGAGGGGGGGACACGCATCGCCCCGTGCACCCTCGTGTGTCCTTGTGCACCCTCGTGCATGTTTGAGTGTCCTCATGCAAGCTCGTGCAAGCTCGTGTGTCCTCGTGCACCCTCTTGCAAGCTCGTGTGTCCTCGTGCACCCTCGTGCGTCCTCGTGCATGTTTGAGTGTCCTCGTGCACCCCCGTGCGCCCTCGTGCATCCTCGTGTGTCCTCGTGCGTCCTCATGCGTCCTTGTACATGCTCATGTGTCCTCATGCACCCTCGTGCATGCTCATGTGTCCTCGTGCATGTTTGTGTGTCCTCGTGCGTCCCCGTGCGTCCTCGTGTGTCCTCGTGCATCCTCGTGCACCCTCGTGCATGCTCGTGTGTCCTCATGCACCCTCGTGCGTCCTCGTGCATCCCCGTGTGTCCTCGTGCATCCTCGTGCACCCTCGTGCATGCTCGTGTGTCCTCATGCACCCTCGTGTGTCCTCGTGCATCCCCGTGTGTCCTCATGCACCCTCGTGCATGCTTGTGTGTCCTTGTACGCCCTCATGCGTCCTCGTGCACGCTTGTGCATCCTCGTGCATGCTCATGTGTCCTTGTGCACCCTCGTGTGCCCTTGTGAGTCCTTGTGCGCCCTCGCGTGTCCTCGTGCACCCTCGTGCACCCTTGTGCACCCTCGTGCATGCTCATGTGTCCTCATGCACCCTCGTGTGTCCTCGTGCATGTTTGAGTGCCCTCGTGCACCCTCATGTGTCCTCGTGCATGTTTGTGTGTCCTTGTGCACCCTCATGCGCCCTTGTGAGTCCTTGTGCGCCCTCGCGTGTCCTCGTGCACCCTCACACGTCCTCATGTGTGCTCGTGTGTCCTCGTATGCCCTCATGCGTCCTCGTGCATCCTTGTGCACCCTTGTGCATGCTCATGTGTCCTCGTGCACCCTCGTGCACCCTCGTGTGTCCTCGTGCATGTTTGAGTGTCCTCGTGCACCCTCGTGTGTCCTCGGGCATGTTTGAGTGTCCTCGTGCACCCTCATGTGTCCTCGGGCATGCTCATGTGTCCTGGTGCACCCTCATGCGCCCTTGTGAGTCCTTGTGTGCCCTCGCGTGTCCTCGTGCACCCTCACGCGTCCTCATACATGCTCGTGTGTCCTCGTACGCCCTCATGCGTCCTCGTGCATCCTTGTGCATCCTCGTGCACCCTCGTGCATGCTCATGTGTCCTCGTGCACCCTCTTGCAAGCTCGCGTATCCTCCTGCATCCTCGTGCACCCTCGTGCGTCCTTGTGCATCCTCATGCATGCTCGTGCGTCCTCCTGCATCCTCGTACACCCTCATGCATGCTCGTGCGTCCTCGTGCACCCTCGTGCGTCCTCGTGTGCCCATGTGTGTCCTCGTGCACCCTCGTGCATGCTTGTGTGTCCTCGTGCATCTTCATGCACCCTTGTGCATGCTTGTGTGACCTCCTGTGTCCTCGTGCGCCTTCGTGCAGCCTCGTCTGTCCTCGTGCACCCTCATATACCCTCGTGTGTCCCCGTGCACCCTCGTGTGTCCCCGTGCGTCCCCATGCACCCTCATGTGTCCTCCTGCATCCTCGTGCACCCTCCGGCATGCTCGTGCGCCCTCGTGCATCCCCATGTCCCCTCCTCGTGTATCCCCATGTCCCCGTGCATCCCCGTGTCCCTGTGTATCCTCGTGTCCCCCCCCCCGTGTCCCTGTGCACCCTCGTGTCCCTTCCCCGTGTGTCCCATCCCCGTGTCCCTGTGCACCCTCGTGTCCCTTCCCTGTGTGTCCCATCCCCATGTCCCCATG
>NW_020449356.1:0-1887 GCF_003343035.1 Apteryx rowi | reverse complement strand
GGCAATCAGGTCGGTGAGGCAGAATTTACCCTTGGTAAATGCATGCTAACTGTTCCCAGGCACCTTCTTCTTCATGTGCCCAGAACTGTGTTTTGAGAGGATTCGCTGCATGACTCACTGCTCACCAAAGTGTGGCTGAACTGCCTGCAGCTCCCCAGGTTGCCCTTGTGGCCTTTTTGGAAGATGGATGTACCAATTGCCTTTCTGCAGTCATTGGGACTTCACCCCATCTCCACAACCTTAAAAACATGATAGTGAGTGGCCTTGCAGGGACTGCAGTCAGCTCTCTCAATGTCCTTGTCCAGTGTCCTCATCTGCAGCCCATCCAACCTCACTGACTTGTACAGTTTGAGTTCTCACAAGTAATCCCTCATGACCCTCGTCCACTGGTGGCTGTTTTTCTCCTCTGAAGTCCTGACTCAAGGCACAACAGCCCAGGAGACTTTGCTTGTGGAAACAAAGCTGACAAGGGGTTGAGCTACTCAGGCCTATCTGCATCTGCTGCTGCAAGATTCCCTGTCCCATTTAGCAGTGAGGCCACGTTTTCTTTTTTTATTCTTTGATTCTTACTTGAAGCAGTAGCAGCTCATCTTCATGCCCTTGTCATCCCCTGCAAGTGTCAATCCTCGGGGAGCTTTTTCTTCCCTGACACCAAGCCTATGACCCTGGACAATATTTCTAAATGCCTCCTTTGCCTCTCCCTTCTTGCCCTTCTGTATGCTGCCCTATCACCCTGGAGCTAATGTGTGAGGTCCCTGTTTAGCCAGGTTGGTCCCCTGAGATATCTGCTAGTTTTACTGCGTATGAGGATGGACCATCCTTGTGTTTGGCAGGTGCTGTCCTTAAAGACCTGCCAGCTTTCCTGAGCTCCTGGGCCCTTGACAGCTGCCTCCCATGGGTTCCCTCCCAGCAGTCCTCTGAAGAGGCCAATGTCTGCTCCTCTCAAGTCCAGGGTCTGTATTCTGCTACTGTCCTTCCTCACTCTCCTCAGGATCTGGGAATGCACATTTTCATGGTCACGGTAGAGAAGGGTGACGCTTACTATCCCATCCCTGATCAGTTCCTCCTTCTTTGAAATTTTCAGATACAAGAAAGCATCATGCTTCTCATCCCATGTGGCAGCTATGTGAAGAAGTTGTCCCAAGAGCAAAAAGAGGAGCAGCATGGACAGGAGGGGAAACAAGGAGCAACACCATGATACTGGTGCTGAAGGAGGCAAGGAGAGAGAGAGAGAGAGAGAGAGAGAGAGGGGGCTTGGGAAAGCCTTCAGCTTACCCAGTTGGGCATGCCACCTCACAGACAATGACATTGCAGGGCGGTTGCTCTCAGCCCCCTTTGTCAGGCAGCATGAAATGGGCCTGTGGCAGGAGAGACGCCCCTCTCTCCTCTGGCAGAGGTCTGGCTACAGAGGAGGTGGCTCATGCCCTGGACTCCATGTATTGACAGCCCATTCCTCCTGCCTGCCTAGGTCTCTCTGAATGGCAGCACTCAAGCATATGGCTGGGGTCCCCCCTGCAGTTTTTTTGTCCTCAGCAAGCATAGTGAGTATTGCCTCTTCCATGTCACTAATCAAGTCATCTGGTTGTGCACCCATCTAGGTGGTACATTTCTACATTGTATTCCACAAGGATATTGTGGGAGACAGTGTCAAACTGTTATAGGTAAACGCGACAAATTGACAACCACTCGGGCCGGGTTGCATAAATTCCAATTTAATAGAATAATTGAGCAAGTCACAAGTAAGCAAAACAGCGCTGGGCGGCCGGGGAGTCTCCTGCTCCACCAACGGCGCGCGCAATCCCCCGCTCACAGTCCCCTTATATGCCTGTAACTTCTGTGGTTGCGCTGGCTGTTGCTGGGGGGATCGGGATGAAAGCTGGCGTCTTC
>NW_020449355.1:0-1798 GCF_003343035.1 Apteryx rowi | reverse complement strand
CAGTATAGACCTCTGCATACTCCACTTGTCACTGTGTTCCAGGTAAAGCCTGACCCATTCATAAAATCCCTCCGAGCCTGAGCATCCAACCAGCTTTTCACCCATCTGATTGTCTACCCAGCCTATTGTAATGTCTTCCTTGTCTGCAAGAATATTGTGGGAGACAGTGTCAAACACCTTGCTGAAATCATGGTAAGTGACACCCACTACTCTCCACTGCTCCACAAGTACAGCGCTTTTATCACAGAAGGCAATCAGGTTGCTCAGGAATGATTTGCCTTCAGTAAATCCATGCTGAGTGGTCCCAGGCACCTTCTTCATGTGCCCAAGAATGTGATGCAAGAGGCCTGGCTCCATGACACACTCCTCACCAAGGTGAGACTGAGCAGCCTGCAGCTCCCAGGGTTGTCCCTGTGGCCTTTTTTGAAAATGGGCACAACACATTCTTTTTTCTGGTCAGCAGGACATCTCCTGATCTCCAAAACCTTTCAAAGATGATAGTGAGTGGCCTTGCTATGACAGCGGCCATCTCTCAGTGTCCTCAGATGCAGCCCAACCAATCCCATAGACTTGTCGAGGTCGAGTTCCCACAAGTAATCCCTCACTCAAGCCTCATCCTCTGCTATTTTTTTCCTCCTCTGGAGTTTTGACTCTACGCATAGCAGCCCAGGAGACCTTGTTAGTGAAGACTGCAGTCAAGAAGGACTTGAGTTCCTCAGACCTACCTGCACTTGCTGTTAGCAGATTCCCCGGCCCTCACTGTTACTGAAGCATTAGCAGTTCTTCTTCAGGCCCTTGACGTCCCCTGCATGTGTGTATCCTAGAGGAGCTTTGGCTTCCCCAGCACTATCCCTACTTCGCTGCACAATCGTACCCTGTTCAGTCAAGGTGGTCTCCTGAGATGTCTACTACTCTTACTCAGCATCAAATGAACCATCCTTGTGCTTGGTGGCTGCTGTCCTTAAAGACCAGCTGTCTTTCCTAAGCTCCATTGCCCTTCGTAGCTGCCTCCAACAGGATCCCCACCATTCCCTGAAGTCTGTTCCTCTGAAGTCCAGAGTCTGCACACTGCTACTGTCTTTCCTCACTGCCTTTGATCTTGTGATCACCGTTTCATGATCATTGCAACCAAGATTTCCACTGATGATCACATCCCTGATCAGTTCTTCCCTGTCTGCAAGTACTAGATCCACATGAGCATTGGACTTATTGGTCCATCAGGGAGCTGTGCTTAAAAGCTACCCCTGACACCCTCCAGAAACCCCCTGGACTGCTTGCACCATGCTGTTTGCCCTTCCAGTGAATGTCAAGAAGATTAAAGCCCCCCAAGAAGAACCAGGCCCTGTGACCCACAGACTTCCTCAGCTTGCTTAAAGGAGACTGTGTCTACCTCCTCACTCTAATCAGGTTGTCTGAAACTCCCATCACAGTGTCACCCTTACTCTGATGCCCACCCAGTGCCTTTCCATCCCTTCGAAGAGCTCCATACATCCAAGCTGCCCCTTCACACAAGGTCATCCCCCCTCATCATCTTCCCTGCCAATTTCTCTTGAAGAGCTTGAACCCTGCCATCACAGCCCTCCAGTCGTGTGAGCAGTCCCACCACATCTCAGTTATTCCATCCAGGCAGGAGCACTGTCACAGCTTGTGCATCTCCATCGGCTCCTGTCTGTGGCCCAAGCTGCATGCACTTGTGTATATTTGTGCTGCAAGGCCTCAGCTGTGGCACAGAGAACAGATTTGTCCTGGTGAAACCTGTTATCAAAAGCCAAGGACACCATGTGTGCAATGGCCCCAC
>NW_020449354.1:0-1800 GCF_003343035.1 Apteryx rowi | reverse complement strand
GTCTAGCAGTTAGAGCGGGGGAGGGTGCGGGGGGGCCCGGACGCCTGGGCCCCCTCCCGTAGTTGTGCTTTAAACCAGCCCTCGAGCTGGGGAATAAATATTTACAGGGGGGAGGGGCAGGGACCCAGGCGTCCGGGGGGACAGTCCAGCTTGGGGACCCCCCCCATCCCCCTCCCTCCCGGGTTCCAGACCCCGGTTCCGGGTCGGATCCAGCTCCGGGTTCCAGGCTGGTTCCCAGTCCCCTTTCCAGGCTGGCTCTAAATCCTGGTTCCAGATCTTGGTGGCGGATCCTGGCTCCTCCCTGGTTCTGGACCGGAGCTGGGTCCGTTCCCAGAGCCGGGTTCCAGGTTCCGGGTGGTTCCAGTCCGATTTCCCGACCCCTCTCCAGGCCGGTCCTGAATCCCGGTTCTGGATTTCAGGTCTGGATCCCGGGTCCGCACCGGTTCCAGGTCAGTTCCAGGCTGGCGCCCAGTCCCAGTTCCAGATTCCAGTTCCGGGTTGGTGCCGGGCTGGTTCCGCAAGCCCGGTTCCGGATCCCGGTCCCGGATCCCAGCTCCACGCTGGTTCCAGGTCGGTGCTGGGTGCTGGTTGTGCCAGTTCGCCAAGCCCCTTCCAGGCTGGCTCCGGATCCTGGTCCGGGGCCGATTCGGGGTGGTTCGCGGGCCGGCGGCCGGTTCCGGAGCCCGGTTCCGGGCRGGTTCCGGGTCACAGGGCGCCGTGCCGGGCCTCGTAGCGCGCCAGCAGCGAGCGGTAGCGGCCCAGCTCCTGCCGCACCGCCAGCACCTCCTGCCGCAGCACCGCGTTCTCCCGCTCCAGGAAGGCGGCGCGCACCGAGATCTGGTTCTCCTTGAGGCGCCGGGCGTCGCGCGAGCGCTTCGCCGCCTCGTTGTTCTTGTAGCGCCGGCTCCAGTACTTCTCGTCCTGCCGGCAGCGCCCCGACGCCTGGGTCCCCGGACGCCTGGGCCCCCCCGACGCGCGCCCCGCCCCCGAGCGCCCGGTTCCCGACGGACACCTGGGTCCCTCCTGGATGCCCGGGTCCCCCCAGCTGCCTGGATCCCCCCGGACACCTGGGCCCGTCCAGGCCCTGGGGTTCTGCCCGGGTCCCCGGACACCTGGGTCCCACCCTGGGCACCACTGCACCCCCCCCCCCAGGACACCTGGGTCCCCTGGATGCCCCAGTCCTGCTCAGGACACCTGGACCCCTCCCGGACACCTGGGTCCCCAGACACCTGGGTCCCCCCAGCTGCCTGGATCCTCCCAGATACCTGGGTCCCACCTGGACTCCTTGGTTCCCTGGATGCCCCAGTCCTGCTCAGGATACCTGGCCCCCCCGGACGCCTGGGCCCCCCCAGACGCCTGGGCCCTTCCTGGACTCCTTGGTTCCCTGGACACCTGGGTCCCCGAACGCCTGGGCCCCCCTGGACACCTGGGCCCCCCCGGATGCCTGGGCCCCTCCCAGACTCCCTGGTTCCCTGGACACCTGGGTCCCACCTGGACGTCTGAGTCCCCCCCAAATGCCTGGGTCCCCCCGAACGCCTGGTCCCCCCGGACGCCTGGGCCCCCCCGGCCGCCGGGGCCGCGCACCTTCTGCTCCTCGGGCACCTGGATCTTGCGAGCCTTCTTCATGATGGGCTGCGGCTTGAGCTCCTCCTGGGAGAAGCGGTGCTTGCGGGGGTCGAAGGCCTCGTGGCCGGGGACGCTGGAGAGCGCCAGGTCCGCGGGGTCGGGCTCGAAGTTCAGCAGCACCTCGACCTCCTGGGGCTCGCCGGGGCTGGGGGCGGCGCGGGGCGGCGCCGCGGC
>NW_020449353.1:0-1860 GCF_003343035.1 Apteryx rowi | reverse complement strand
CGAGAGTGTGCAAGGACATGCAAGGACATGCGAGGAGGTGCAAGAGCGTGCAAGGACATGCAAGAGCGTGTGAGAGCATGCAAGGAAGTGCAAGAGTATGCGAGGACATGTGAGAGCATGCAAAGACGTGCAAAAGTGTGCAAGGAGGTGCAAGAGCGTGTAAGAACATGCAAGGACATGTGAGAGCGTGTAAGAACATGCAAGAGCGTGCGAGAGTGTGCAAGGAGGTGCGAGGGCGTGCAAGAGTGTGCGAGAGCATGCAAGGAGGTGCAAAAGCATGCAAGGGCATGCAAGGACAGGCAAGAGCGTGCGAGGATGTGCAAGGAGGTGTGAGAGCATGCAAAGATGTGCAAAAGCATGTGAGAGTGTGCAAGAGCGTGCGAGGAGGTGCAAGAGCGTGTGAGGGCATGTGAGAGCATGCAAAGACGTGCAAAAGCATGCAAGGATGTGCAAGAGTGTGCGAGGGCATGCAAGGACATGCAAAGACATGGGAGAGTGTGCAAGGAGGTGCAAGAGTGTGCAAGGAGGTGCAAGTACGTGCAAGAGCATGTGAGAGTGTGCAAGGAGGTGCAAAAGCGTGCAAGGACGTGCAAGGACAGGCAAGAGCATGCAAGGACATACAAGAGCATGCGAGGAGGTGCAAGAGTGTGCAAGGACGTGCAAGAGCGCGCGAGAGCATGCAAAGATCTGCAAAAGTGTGCAAAGACATGCAGGAGTGTGTGAGGACATGCGAGAGTGTGCGAGAGCATGTGAGGACATGCGCGAGTGTGCAAGGAGGTGCAAGAGCGTGCAAAGACATGCAAGGGCATGCAAGGACGTGCGAGGACATGCAAGGAGGTTCAAGAGCGTGCAAGGAAGTGCAAGAGCGTGCAAAGATGTGCAAAAGTGTACAAGGAAGTGCAAGAGCGTGCAAGAGCGTGCAAGGACATGCAAGAGCATGTGAGAGCATGCAAACACGTGCAAGAGCATGCAAGGAAGTGCAAGAGCGTGCAAGAGTGTGCGAGAGCATGCAAAGATGTGCAAAAGCATGCAAGGATGTGCAAGAGCGTGCAAGGACATGCAAGGACGTGCGAGAGCATGCAAGGAGGTGCGTGAGTGTGCGAGAGCATGCAAGGACATTCAAGAGCGTGCAAGGACATGCAAGAGCATGCGAGGAGGTGCAAGAGCGTGCAAGGAAGTGAAAGGAGGTGCAAGAGCATGCAAAGATGTGCAAGGACATGCGAGGACGTGCAAAGATGTGCAAGAGTGTACAAGAGCATGTGAGGAGGTGCGAGAGCGTGCGAGGGCATGTGAGAGCATGCAAAGACATGCAAAAGCGTGCAAGGACATGCAAGGATGTGCAAAGACATGTGAGAGTGTGTGAGGAGGTGCACAAGCGTGCAAGGAAGTGCAAGAGCATGCAAAGACATGCAAGAGCGTGCAAGGACGTGCAAGAGCGTGTGGGAGCATGCAAAGACGTGCAAAAGCATGCGAGGAGGTGTGAGAGCGTGCGAGGGCATGCACGAGCGTGCGAGGAGGTGCAAGAGTGTGCAAGGAAGTGCAAGAGCGTGTAAGAACATGCAAGGACGTGCAAGAGCATGCGAGGGCGCGCGAGAGCATGCAAAGACATGCGAAAGCATGCAAGGATGTGCAAGAGCGTGCAAGGACGTGCAAGGACGTGCGAGGAGGTGCAAGAGCATGCAAGGACATGCAAGAGCGTGCAAAGACGTGCAAAAGCATGCAAGGAGTGTGCAAGAGCGTGCAAGGACGTGCAAGAGCATGCAAAGATGTGCAAAAGTGTGCAAAGACGGGCAAGAGCGTGCGAGGAGGTGCAAGAGCGTGCAAGGACATGCAAAGACGTGCAAAAGCATGCGAGGACGC
>NW_020449352.1:1134667-1151242 GCF_003343035.1 Apteryx rowi | reverse complement strand
GGAACAGAAACAAAGGTCCCTTTGTGCACCCTTCTGCACAAACTGCTGCGCAAACTGCTGCATCTGTTCGCTGCGCTCTGGGCCTGGATCTTGTATAGGCCTCTCCCTAGCACTGACTCCCAGGGTGCTTGACCTGCCCTAATCAAGGGCCACCGGGATCAAAGGCCCCAACTTCCTCTGGTCAGGGGCAACCAAGAGAGCTCGTTAGCAGCAGTCACTCCTAGCTAGACCTTTTCCCACGAGCTTTTCCCAGGAGAAGTCAAGGCCTCCTGCAGTTGTCCTTGCCTAGCTTCCCCTTTCCTGTTCACAGCAATCACCTTCTAGTTCCTCGGGGGTCCTCAGAAAGCCCACAACTTCCAACAAGATCCTCAAGTTCTAGTCAGAGCCCAAACACTGCTGCGCAAACTGCTGCGTCTGTTTGCTGCCTCTGTTAGCTGTGCTCTCATGCTTGTCCCTTAGGTATCATATAAGGAGCAAACAACTTACGTTGTCTGTCAGTTCGTAAGTAGGAAGACTAGAATGTTCTGCCATTTTAAAATACATTTAATATAACTGTGTTGCTGAGATCCTGCTGTGACTGACAACTTTTCAGTCTAACTCAATTTATTGATAACAAGACTTAGTTTTATTGTGGAGTTGAACTGCTGTCTACTGCAAATACATTTTCCTTCAGCAAGTACGTAAGATATACTACCATGCATGTCTGTGCTCTGACCACCTCTTCTTGAAAAAAAAAAAAAAAAAAAAAACACATTATTAGTACTCAGCTGAACAAGCATCAGCAAGGTTTCATGGAGTGCATAATACTTTTCTCAAACAAATTTACATAACCAATTTATTTTGAAGGTTTTTTCACTGTTTAGGATATACTGAGCAAAGAACTTGCTTGTGTCCGGTTTCATAAAACACAAATGACGCAAGGCCAGTTGGCTTTACAGATGCCACATCTGGGAATTAGGTAAGTAATTAGAAAAGACTAAATTGAATTAATTTCAAGATTTGATGTGCAGCCTATTTTACCTGATTATAATATAACAGCCTGATTATGATATATTAGCTGAAAACATGATCAAACTTCTTATACTTACCTAATTAGGACCGCAATTTTCCACTTATATTTCACAAAGATTTATTGTGCTTATTCCAAAATGTTCTCTTTTTTTTCATATTGCATTAAAGATGTAAGTCTATTATCTAATGCATATTTTTCCTTTCATCTAACGGGAATACTATTAGGTAATTCTAATGATTATTTAACTATTTACTTGAATGTGAATCTGATGGGGATGATGTTCTTCACTTCTAAATCCATCACTGCCTTGTCATTCAGATCTTTTCTGAAGACTTTTCTGTTCAGTGATAGCTACAATTTGCTAGATGATATGCAACCAAATCAAATAATAATACAAAAAATTACTTCACATATTCCTCTGGATTTTCTAAGGTATTCTGCTTTTTTCTGGTCTTTCTGGATGTTTTTAAGCTCTACTGGACAGGAACTATCTTATACTATATATTTTACAGAATACAGAATGCTTTTTAGGCAATAAGGCTGTGACAGATCACTACCTATTCCAGCAAGAGCAATCTCTGAAGTTTATTTCATGGACATTGCAATGAACTCTGAATAAGTCTACTGTCTATTTTCAAGTAATGGGCATTAACCATATAATCATACGATCATAGGATAATTTAGACTGGAAGGGACCTCAGGAGGTCTTCAGTCCAACCTCCTTGGTAAATCCATGCAGACTGTTCCCGTTTACCTTCTTCACCTTCATGTGTCCAACAGTGGTTGTGAAGAGGACTAGCTCCATGATTTTCCCAGGGACCTAAGTGGGGCTGACCAGCCTGTGGTTCAATGAAATGTCTCTCTTGCCCTTTTTGGAGGTGGGCCCAAAGCTAGCCTTTCTCTAGGCACCAAGGACCGCCCATGATCTCCACAACCTTTTAAAGGTGGCGTTAGCCACAGGAATTGGATTTAGACTACTTAGGGTGGGATTAGGCTCCAGATGAAGTCTCCTAAATTCAGGTACTGACAGCAGGTGTCTATATGAAAGCTATTTATGTAAGCTAGTTATATGTAAGCTCCTATTCTAGAAGCACTTTAAACACTTTAAAGCTTGCCTACTGCCAGGCAGCTGATTTTCTCCTTAGGCACCACTAACTGTGCTGACTACTTCTCCAGTTACTACAGTTGAATAAACTTCTAACAGATACATAGTTTACAGGTGGAAGCTTGCACACAGAAATCAAACTTTAGGTGTCTTTATTGCAAACTACATCCTGCTGCTGATGACAATGAAAAACAGATGAATTAGAGTGTCACAGTGAATCTTTCTTAGGATAACTAAAATAAAGAAACTTGTTTGAGTGGACCAGTTGTTTTAAAAGTGATTGTTTTGTTATTGGTTGGGAAAAATCTATCTTAAATTATTTTGATAAAAAAATCCTTTTAAAATGTTCAGGATTTTATATAAAACACACAAGCATGTGTAAGAGTATCATTTCAGTCCTACCATCTCCATGCAGATACATGGCCTTTTCCTCTTAAAGATTATAATTACTAAAGACATTGTGTCTTCTATAGTGTAGTATATACCTTTATAACTCTCCTTTGTCTCCTAGCCCCTTGCATAACCGTTTAGTATGGGATGATCTTTCCCATCTGCAAATCAAGGCCAGTGTCATTACTGTGCTTTCATTTCCCACATTCAGTCATAATCTGTCTATGCAGTACTCATTTTACCCCACCTTTGCTATGTCTACTGCTCTTACATTCATTTTTAATTAGAAAGAAAATGTTTTATTGTATAGCCTAGAGGACCTAAGCACCTGGACCTCAATGGAATTAAATGCTGTATAAACAGAATAGGGGCCAGTTTGTCACTTTCACAAAGGTCATAATCTAAATCATTGAGAGCAACAGGGGATCATGGCAACATAACAAATATAATCAGAGTAAATAGGTCTGCAAAGGGCATTAAAAACTAGTAATAAATCCTTTTTTCCAGGGAGCTGGAAGCCCACAGGGAAGAGTGCAGTGCCAAAAAAGTGGTCAGGTAATAAAATGAGCACTCAGGTAAGATAGGCAATAGAAAATGATTTAGCTTTTTCATTAGTGTTCACTGTTTATAGAGACACTTACAGACTTTCTCACTTGAACCCTTCTTTAAAGGGTTTGTGTTTCAAGCTGAACTTGTATGTAGAACTCACTAGATAAATCAACAAAATGAATATTAATAGACTATCACTGATATTCACTTAGCCTTTCCAAGTTTTTTTCCTTGTTTATAACCATATTGATATCCTGGAACAGGAAGACAGCAAAGGTGATGCCAGTTTTTCCAGTGTTGTCCATGAGCAATCCTGACAACTGTGAACAAAAAAGTCTTATGTCTGTACTTATTCAATTGGTAAAAAAGTTTAAGAAAGGATAGGAATAATGGATAAATGTGAAATTCCGGGAAGGAGTCATCCCCATCTTTGTAAAGGTATATCATACTTGACAAACCCATTAGTTTCTTTGAAGGAGTCAGTCAACACACAGACAAAAGAGATTTTGTCTATTCAGACTTCCAAAAGATATTTGATGAGGTTCCTCAACAAGTGTTCTTTAAGAAACTAAGGTACTTTGTGATAAAAAAGAAGGTCATTGCATGGAAAAAATAGCTATTCGAAAGATAGGAAACAAAGGAATTGATGGTATCTTTTCCCAGCGGAGTTTGGATCCTTGTGAAGAAAGGTCCTAAGGCTATCTGGATCCTTGTGAAGAAAGGTCCCAAGGCTATCGGTGTTGATGCCTGTGTTATTCATAAATAATCTAGGAAAAGGAGAGAGAGTGAGGTGGCAAAGTTTATTGCCTGGGCTGAATGTCTACACAGAACAATTCAATGCACAGATATGTAAAGTAATGCACTTGGGGGAAAAAAACAATCCAAATTTTGCATAGATCATGATGGCTGTAAATGAGCAATTAGCTCTCACACAAAGAGGTCTCCGATGTTGTAATAAATAGCTCTGTGAAAGCACCAGCTAAGTGAGAAGTAGCAAAGCAAAACCAAACACTTTAGGAATGATTAGGAAAAGAACAGAGATTAAAAAAAACAGAAGACATAGTGATTTCACCATGTAAATCCATCTACCATCATCTTGAGTCATGCAATAGAGATCTACAAAATCATGAATGAATTGGAGTGTATGAATAGGGAAAGATCTGTCACCACCTCTTCAAATATAAATAGGGGACATCAGATTGAATTAATACAGGAATCCCCCACCGCAGGTTACTTTGAATGCTAAAAAGTAACAGGATTCTGAAAGCAAGTCTAAATTCATAGTGAAATTCCTCAGAGCAGAATCCATTGAAGGGTATTAAACACAAAGACACTACACTTTGCTCATGAAGTTCTTGATCCACAAATTTCTGGAAGTGCATTGGAGACCATGGCAGCAAAAATATTACTATATATTATTTTTTCTCTTATACTTTCACTTAAGGATCCATTATTAGCCATTGACTCAGGCAAGATACTAGACTAGATGAGCCTTTGGGGGTCTTCCAATACTTATAACCATCTGTGTCTCTCTAAACATGATTTCCAACTGCTTGTGAAATAGCAGATTCTTCCATTTCTCTCTCTGTTCCTAAGTCTATTCTGGTTGTATCAGCTCCCCGGAATAAAAATAAAATCATAATTGTTAAAGTTTTTAGGTAATACTATGGAATGTTTCGGTAATAATAAGAAGCTGTCATTTTTTTTACGAAGAGTTGGATAGGGCTATAATGTGGCTATAGCAGCAACATGTGATTCATTAAGAAGTAAAGAATAAAGGGAACTCTTAATTGCTAAGGATCTGTATTTTAGAATAGGGTTTCAATATTTTTTTCAGCATTTATAGTCTTTTCAAGATGCAAAGTTACAGTTTTTTTGGTAGGGCAGAAGTTATGAGATTGTTGCAACAAGTTCTTGATGAGATATCTTTGTCTTTATATGCAGATGGTCAAACAACACTGTACCTTAAAATGCTTGGATCAATGAGTAATTAGCTCGATTCTACACCCTCTGACACTGGGGTCATAGTCCTGAGGCTCATCACTAAGTCTAGACACAAGGAGAGTGTACTGAATCATTCTAATCATTTTCTCTGTTTTTTTATGTCATGCCTGTTGCCATGAGACTGAACACATAGATAATGATAAAATAATCTTGCCTTCCTCTTGGGCGCTTTATACAAGATCCTTGCATTTCAGTATCCTCATTGATTCCCAAAGCCTTTCCTTTCCTACGAGTCAGCTGGTTCATCAAAAATCCTCTATGGCTTAACGATTTGGCAATGAGACTGACTTTGAGGTTGCACTATCTGTCTCTAAATAAATCTCAGAGTGCATCTCACCATAACTGACTGACAATCTCCTGACCTGAAATAACATTATTCTACTATGGCTGCACTTCAAGGTTTGTTTGTTTTTTTTTTTGGGGGGGGGGAGGATTTTTTTCAGTTTTATTTTGATTATACTTATTGCTTGCTTTTTGCCTGTGTTTTCTTAAATAATGGATTCAGCTATGACTTACAGCTGCTCCTGATATGTTTCTTGAGTCTACTAAAAAAAGGACATGAGATGTCAGACAATTTCTGTTTTTACTTTGCTACTTTTGCTGAATCCTTATTTCATAAATTGTTTTCAAGTCTTTCACATTCGTATTAGAATGCTTTTGTTATCGTTCTGCTTTGAAAACCCCTTTGATCTTTCAAGTGTGTTTCCCATACCACCTTTCTGTTTTCTCCCGTGAAATATACCTACTCTCTTTAGCACTAGTCTAATATCACAAAAGACTAAAAATCTCCACAAAAGGGCAGTTAATATAAAGATGTGAAGGAACTTTCAGGCAGACAGAAGATACAGGAATTACATCAGGAAATATACTATTATGGTTTTATTTTTTTTATAATATTTATATAATTATATATATGAAATATATGTATATAATTACATGCAGGAAATATATTATATATATTTTATATATCTTATATCCTTGGCATATGACTTAGTCTCTGTGAAACTATATTCAAGTTGGACCTAAATTGTGGCTACAATGTATTGAGGCTACAAAATTTAAAAGTTTTAAGGGTTTAGAAGTTTAAAAGGGGTGTTAGTACTCCAGRTACTTTTGTGGCTTAAATGTGGCTGGTCTTGAAGTGTAAAAGAAACAGAAGTCTTGTTTTGAAAAGAATGGTACTGTGTGGTAACTGATTTTTTGTCAGCATTCCTTCTAATAAGTATCTTCTGCTGCTTTTAGTCTCTAGGCAAAAAGCTTTTCAGTACAGGATTTTTAAAATTAAGAGTGCTATCAGTCGTCATCCACAAGGATAAAGTCACCACCTGAGGTCAAAAGGGAATTTCCATTCTTGGTATTATTCTGGTACTATGCAATCCAGAACACTTAAGTGAATTAACTCTTTTTTAGGAAACATTCAACTTTGAACTTTGCAGAGTACAAAAAAGCACAGAGGATCAGTGACACGTTAGTCAGTAAGACAGCTCTTATATTCATAACATGTCTTTTGATCATCTACTAGAAATTGCTGCAGAATTACTTTGCTTTGAATTCCCCTTGCTTTATATTTCTTTGTTCAGTGTAAAAATAATATATATATTAAAAAAAGGAGGTTTCCTAAGATGAAAATAGACTGGGCAAAAGGTTGTTTTGCTATTTCCTTTGTGTAAAGACGATATAAAGTGCTACTAATACAGTTAGCTTTCCCTATGCAAGGATAAAAATAGCTACATGAGGTGCAAGACAGTGTAGGAGCAAACACATTATTTTCAAGTAACCTGGCATGTCATCTTCTGGATATTCTTCTGAAAGCCGTAATTCTTGTACGACCCCTTGCTGTCTGATTTACAGTTCCACAATAACTCCTAGTAAAGTGTCTGCTAGCTCTCTCATGGAAAAAAAAATCTAAAATAAAAGGTTTAAGACATTGCATTATTTTGCTTCCTTATTTTTAGGAGACAGGAAAGGTCAGAGCAACAATATTTCAGTTGGCAAAGGTCTTTTCAAATTGGCAAGATACTTGTGTGAGTAAATGTCTAGTTCATGTCAAAGGAATTCTGCTTGAATCAGATATAAAACAATGTAGAGCTGTGACTCCATTGTTGTAAAAATGGAATATCTACAATGCTCACCAGATGAAGGTGTCCCAGTGTCCACTGGGTGGAATGCTTTCCATTCACTTCAGGGAGCATTTAGCTCAACTTTTAGTGCATGATGGGTGCCATGGAACTATAAACTATTTTCTTCATGTTCATGTATGCATAGTAATGCAGCTATATAATTTTCTTGAGTTTGATTGTAAAAATAGCTATATACATAAAAGCTTTTTTCAGAGAGACTGAAGGCACAAAGTTCAGGACAGAAAGCAGCACAATGCTGTGACCATGGAGCAGTTCATGTTTAATAGAAAAAGCCCCATGAATCTGCTATTTGGGATGGTTTGTTGGATGTTCTCTAGGAGAGCTTCAGATAAACCCTGTCTTCTGACATATGCAGGTCAGAGTTTTCGTCTCATCAAGCTGCAGTAACTTCCCTGGTTTCAGTGAAAGACTTCTAGTTTGCCACCTCCTTAATCAAAGCTCTTCCTCAGTGTAGCACCTAAACAAATGTTCTCTGAAGAATGTGCTTAACAGAAGAGGTATGTGTCACCCTGCATCAGTTGGAGAAGTTGCTTGAATTGCAGCAAGAGTTCAAAATCTGTGGTTATGGCAATGACAAAAAGGTAAATGTGGTAAATAGGCAACAGTGGAACATGGACATCACAGTTGATAATTCCCCCATGTTTGATCCTGGGCTCTTGACTTATAAGTTATTCATGGGAATAGAGTGTTGTCATGCTCTTAGTAGCTCCTTTTGATTCCACAGTTCACCACAACAAACTGAATGAAATGCTGGCTCTCTAGTTTAGCACCAAGTCCAATTAGTTTCAAATAGATTTTTAGATTATATTTTACACAGGTTAAAACAAAATTGCAGAGGCAATTTCTGACTGAAATGCCAGCAGTTCATCACATGTACAAACATTTGATGCTCAACCGAGCTTAGGAATTTTCTGAACTGTTTTACTTGATTGTGTACCCTGGATAAAGCAGTCATGTTCCATTTACCTGGACTGATTCGGAGTCACAACTAAAACACTATTTATTATTCTGTCACCTGCACTCAAAGCTGTGTCAAGATTTTCTTCAAGAACTTCTCGTTGGTGGTTATATCTTTGATGTGAAGCCAATCTAAAATTTCTTTGGAACAGCACAGGTTAATTAGGTAGGTTTTAGAAATATTGACATATTTGAAAGGAGTGACATAAATTTAGTGTGAACTTTCTTCTGCTTATAAAAGTAAGCAGTGACAAAGTTCTGAGGAAACACTGAGCAAAGCAGTTATGAAACTCTGCACTTGTGGGAAGGTCTGTGTTGATGGGCCTACACTCCATCTCAGCAATTTCATCACCGTATTAAAATGTGTTGCATCTTAATGGGATGTTTTTACCTTTATGTGGTTTTCCTTTATAGAATACCCTCTTGAAGATGTTTCCCCAGCAACTATRCCCTCAAGTAGAATAAACCAATACACATTATCTGGTATCTATATCAGTGATCAGCAAGAGAGCTAGTTGTCATCTGGAAATTTCTCTATTATATCCTCCTTTTCCCCACAAAACAGTGTCATTTTCTGTCCTTTGCTTTAAAATCTTCCTCTAGAAAGCAGAGTGAGTTAAGTCTGTGTGGGCTGGAGCCTATTAACGCATGACTTTAGTCTCATTGGAGATTGTGAAATATGTTTTTATAAAATGATTTTTAATTAAGGAAGGCAGAGTGACATTGAAGAATGGATTCTATTCTGCAGCCTCTGTGGAGAATGGCCCCAAGCACAGAAAGAACAAGCTGCTTTTTGACATAAACCACCTGATTTTTGTCTTGCTTCCTGAAACCTGCAATGTGACAGCTCTTGCTGAAATTGCCTTCCCAAAAKTTACTTCATGCATTTGCTCTCAGGCATTAGGTTCTTCTAATTATTGACCCTCTGACCAGGATCTGGTACTGGGACAATCTTTGTATAAAAGGAGCATTGGCGGTAACAGCTTTACTCTTAGTACAATGTTACACAGAGTACCTGGTTCGCATCTACTTCTTCCAAAACTCAAGCAAATAAGAGGATAAAAAAAAAAGAAAAAAGAAAGAAAGAAAAAGCAATAAACTGCCTCAAAGATGGCTGCATAGGATAGTGAACACACACACACACACACACACACACACACCCCTTAGAAACCACTGATTAATTGAAATTAATGAGTTTAGCCATTATTTATTTGCCCATGGATATAACATTTAATTTATCTGCAGAGATCTGAGGACAGGAAGACAGGGGAAAGAACTGAGGGAAGAAGAGGGATTGTAGATGAGGAGACATTCCTTTTGGACAATTCCCCAGCCATCATAACAGAAGCTAATATCAGTCATTCTAACTAACACATAGCAACTTTGGAATCAAGGAGCCACAAAACGAAGGTGGACTGCCATTTTACACCTTACTTCCCTTAATTGCAGTGAATACCAAATTGCCTGTTTGGGGTCTTTGGTCGACTATACACACAGACAAATTCCAGTTAAACTCCTCACTCTTTTGAACCTCACCACCTCCATCATCTCTTCCTTCTGTTGTTCCATGGTGATGTCATCCATTGAGTGGCAATGTGAGTACAATGAATGCCACAAACAGCAGCTGGCATCTGTCGCCCATTCTGGGAAAATTCAGGCCTATAAATATCATATCAATACATATAAATGTATAGTCTTGTGTGGYAAAATAGCTAGCAGTCTGTGGAGTTAATGCACACCTGAAGTGGAAGAAGTGCCCACATGTGTCACTAATGCCAATTCTGCTGGTTCCTTTATGTCTCTCTGATTGTAATTTCAGAGTTGAAGCTTATCTTTAAAGGGTTTGCTAGTAAATATTGTTGCAAGCAACAAGCATTTTCCACATGAGAGTTTCAGATCATAAGTTTTTCAAATCATTTTAAAGTTGATTCACTTTGGACTTCAAAATTTGTACAATCTTTTGAGTTATTTTTGGCAAACCAGGTGCTCAGAAGGTACAAATCTCCTGATAAAGTGTCTTTTGTTGTCTCTGCAGGGATTGTACATTCGGAGAAAAATTTTAGCTATTAAAGTAGGTGTCAATTTTAGGGTTCACCTTAGCATCTTTGTCATTACATGGTACTCTTCAATCCCATTCTGGTCACCCCAGTAAATTAAAAYACAAAATTATACATGTATTCCATGAAAAATACAAACATTCAGAAAAAGGCTTTTTTTTTTCCTTGTTTGTAACATTTTGTAGGGATTATCAATTTTAAGGAAAAAAATCAAAGATGTTTCTGGAGATGCGGGATGAAAGTTCTGCTCAAAACCACAGCACCTGTATTAAAACAAGCAGTAAAACTAGAAAAGGCTTAAAAATCAACATGCTTTAAAAGCTTATAGTTAAAAAAAAGAAGGGGGAGGGGGGTAATTGCTAATTAAAAGCTTAAGCACATGACTTAGACTTTCATATACATTATCCCCCGGCATTAATCTGTCCTGATTGCTCATTGCAAACAGTTAATATATTTTGCGTAAGTACTGCAACAGGAACAAATAACTTTAAACAGAAAGCGTAAGTGTTTTGGTTTGGTTTGAATTAAGAGTTTAATAGATTAAAAAATGAAATCTCCTTTTCCCCTCCTCTTAGATGTAGAGATCTAGGACTTTGGCAGAAATTTTTCTGTCTTATAGAACATTGATTCCTCCATTTCTGACTGTGTTCTTGAAGACCTAAAAGGAGAGAATACTTTTTTTTTTTTTCCTAAAGAAGCATTTTACACTGTGGAGCCAATGGAATTTTACAGTAGTGTTTAAACAAAATCTACGTATTAATGTAGGAAGAATTTGACAGGACTTGCTAAGCAATCTCCTGTTCTTGTAGCCTACTAGTGTAGGCATTATGTTACCCCATCACTTTCATATATCACTCAAACTTTCATTAGGTTCAGATTTTGTTTTCTGATGGCTCAGTAAATAGAGTAGTGCCACTACTAGTGAAAGGACAGAGATGTTACTTTAATTTTGCCTGATACTAATTTTGCGAGTCATCAGGGCTGGAGCCTGTCTGGCTTGTTATCAATTTGTTGTGAGAACTTGCTGTGGGAACCAAGAAAGAGGAGCCTGAAGATACTTGGTGTCTCTTGTTACAGTGTGGAGTTTGAGGGATAGTAGCAAAGGCTTTGAAAATAAGGGCATAGACTGAAAACAAAAGCCCCAGGGCCATAAATAATTCACTGATGGTCAATTACTGGTCACTGAAGAAGTACAACCTTGAGAACTGAGGAAAACTGCCTATAACAGAGAGACAAAAAAAAGCAGCAGGCGAGCGAGAAAACAACTGAGCAAATGGAACGAGGCATCTGGTGCAGCCTGGGCATGCAACACCCTCCATCGTCACGCACAATGTAGTCCAGCAAACTACATCTTTGCCAAAGGTAGCTGCCTAGAAACTCAAACAACTTTAGAAAAGAACAAAATCTCAGTACTTGAGGGAAAGATTAATGTTATTGAGTCAGAGAGTGGCAGAAACTGCAAGCATGCTCAAGGACCGCAAATGCCTCTGGCTGCCCCATGAACCCTGACTCTCTAAGAGCCTTTTGACTCTCCAGCCAGTTCTCCAGGACTGCATATGACAATATGAGTATATGTGTGTGTATATCTCAGGGTATATTTTCCCCTCAAATCCTGTGCATTTTTCCCCTGTAAACACTCTAACCCCTCAAAAAAAAAAAAAAAAAAAAAAACCTTATTTATATGACAAATAAGCCTTATTGCATATATATTCAGTTTGGCTAGTTACCTCTTGGGTGATGGTTTGAAGGGCTGCAAAATCCTACTGGTTGTATTTTTGCTTGCAGGAAAGGGAGAAAATAAATTTCACAAAAACTCTACATTTGCACAAACTGCCATTGAACATTTTAATGCTCAGTGAAGCAGAAAAAGGGTTTCTTTCAGTTTATGTAGCCTAGGTTGCCTAATCAGACAGCAACAGCACTTTCACATGATTTAAACAAACAGTAATATGAATCATTATGAGAACTTATGTAATCTGTTATACAAAACATCCACAGGATAAAAGTCAGGCAGACTAAGCCATGAAAAACCATTGTTACTGATCAAATATGTGATAATCATCATTCTTTAAGGGTGGAGAAAGCCATACTTATAAATAAATTAATATTAATGACAGTTGCACTAGTTGTTGTGTCCCTTAAAGATAAGTCTGGCAAGACACGGAAGTAAAAGGATATATCCAATTTTATTTGGAGATTCTGAAGCATGGGTTTTGCATTGAAAAAGAGGAAATTTTAGGGAAAGATCCTCCCTTTGTGTAAGCGTGGAGTGAGATGAAAGAGTTTCAGTCTTCAGGAATCTATCTTCATATATGAATCTGTATGAACATAAACAGATGATCCTTTATCCAAATTTAGCAAAATAAGAGGAAGTTTGCGCATCTGGAAAGCTTAGAAATCTCCAGGAAAATAACTGGGATCTTTCTTAGGAAATCTATGAGTTTCATTTGTGGGTTTTTTGTTTTTTGTTTTTTTTTGTAGCAAACTTTCCCATCTTACAAAGTTGAAATATCTGAGCCTAGTCTTCCTAATGAAATTAGCCTTCCTAATGAAATAACATTCCTTAACATGCTACTTCATGGAAGTTGGCCAGCAAAAGTGACAATTTGAACTGAAAAACTATGCAAATCGACTGAACGATGATATTAAGTATTATAACAAATGCAATTGAGTTTATATTTTGAGAGAATTCTAAGGAAGGAATAATGAAGGTGAATACTGAAGGAATAATAAGGTGGATCAAAGAGGAAAAAAGGATTGAGTTTGAAGAGAAAAACCCTAGTAATGGATCAAATTTTATCCTAATTTTTGTTTCACAAGGGAATGAAATATTCTAAATATGTCCTATATAATTTATTAAATCATGAAACTGTCTCTGTGTCCTGTTTGCATGAGTCACTGTAAAGTGGACCAGACAGTGGGCTGTAAAAAATAACACAGCTTTTGCAGAAAGATGATTTAGATATCCACATAAGTCTTATTTATCTCGATTTACTATGATTCAGTGAGGGGTAAGACAAAGTTGCAAAATCTCCTGAAGTATTTGGGACTAAAATCAAGACTTTTCAAACAGCACTAGGATAATGCATTTCTCAATTCATCTTTTAATAACCTAATCTAGTCTACTTAGGAAATATTTGTTGACATTTTCCATTTTGATCAAAATGTTGCTATCTTCTTCCTTTAGGTATGGCATTTTTGTAGATCCAACCACATCAGGCTAATTTTTCAAGCTTTGTTCACCTTTGATTGTGAAACTCTCCTTGGATTCCTACTACCTCCTCAAGAAGGACTGAGTTTTTTGAGCAACAAAGAAACTGAACCTTAGTTATAATGATATCTGTTAAGATGTTTCCCTAGTTGTTTATGTATTTTGCATAAGATTTGTTTTTTGCAGAAGCCAAAATTAAAATTAAATAAAAAAATCTGAGCTAAATTAGCTTTATTCATGAATAAAAGATCTATGTTTTTGTACTCTGTACACATTCTTACCTTAATTAAAGTATCTAGTGATATATTTATGTTGTTCTGACACTGATTTTTCTTTTATACATTTTGATATGCTGTTCACAAAAAAACTTAAAGTCTAATCTAAACATGATTCAACAGCACAAAGTCTCTAGTGTGAAGTATCCAAATATTCAGAAAGAGATTGTCAACTACTGAGGAAACAAAAACTATCTCAGTGCTGYGGAGTTTGGGGCTGATTATGAATGGGTTTAAAAATGTCAGCCTCTGCTCCATTAACGAGGATCGTAGGGGTGGAACTGTTAGAAATGGTAGCACTCCTTTCCTTATTCTTTTATTAACTTATACCCTAAGCCAGACATTTTGACCCTTTGTTTATTTAAGAATTGCAGGCTCCAGTTTCAGTGTGTCTTTCTTAGATCTCCTGAAAGTGCACTTTGTATACAAAGAGCTGAAATTCTTGGAACTGAAGTTTACTTAAAAGCAGTCTGTTAGGATGCTTCTCCTAATAGCACATTTAAACAGCCACAAGCAGTAAGCAAATAAAACAGAAGTATGAATTGAAAACTTCAGCTTTTTAGGTGGGGCAGACCAATAAAGATGAGTGCTTCATCTAGGAATCATCAGAATGTCATTAGCATGGAAATCATCCCGTAAAATTACTTTTGCAATAATTTGTCAACAGAGTGAACTAGTGAAAGCCTTAAATGCCTTGGTCTTCCACATTACTTGTAATGACTAGTTGTCCTCATTGGCTGCGTAGAAAACCAAAATCTGGTGGCCCCAAATATTAAATATTTTAAGTTGCTCACTGCAGATGTCATAGCAGCTGTGGCAGCTAAGTTATGCAAGTTTAATATCTATCTGAATGGTAGGTATGACTGAAAATATTTTTAGGTATCTTTTTTCCTCTTTAAGGGATATATAAGACTAATTATCAATATCTTTCAGTCTTGACATCACTGTAAGAACTGCTTTCGTTTTAAGATATCACACACTTTTTCTGAGTAGTAATAGAGTTATTCTAATTTTTCTCATCAAAGCACTATCCTCATACTGAGCAAAACTATTCCTTTGTGATAATGTCATGACAAAGGTCAGCACCTCTCTGTATCCATCCTACCTCTATTCTCTTCCGGGCAGAGGTGTTAGGCAACAGTGCCCATAAAGCAGCTGAAAGAAGGAATGTTAGTCTTCCGTTTTTGTCAAAATCTGTTGTTATTCTTGCAACTGAGCCTCCAGCTAAATCAAGCCTCTATGTATATACAGGATACGTATATAAAATTATACTAGAGGACTGTCTGCTCTAAAAAGATTGTTCTCTGACTAGTTCTTCAGTGAAACTTCTAAGATCAGAGTAAATTAGTATTGATGATGATTTTGTTATAAGGACAAGTGTTCTCTGGAAAGCTGAAAAATGTTTTTTAAAGTGCCAGAAAACAGTCAAATGATAACAGCTTCCACTAGCTAGTGACTTGAGCCATCATTTCCACCTGGTTGGGTATCAACCAATCATCTTAACTTGAAGGCAGAACTGCAGTTTCCAGCAAGAAGTTCGTTTACTCCAAACCCCACAAGGAAGTCCATGCCATTGATATTCCTATCAGGATTTTGCAATAGTGAATCACACATCAAAAAAAAAGAAAGAAAGAAAGAAAGAAAGAAAGAAAGAAAGAAAGAAAGAAAGAAAGAAACATTGGAAGGACAAACATCATATTTGTTTTCTTACAGTAAATTGAAAGAAGCTTGTCAATAACCAATCAGACCTTCAGATCTTTATTTTCATTTTTTTAGTAGATTTAGTACATGAGTGGATCATTGTTTACAGGAACTGAAAATCCTAAAACAATTATTTTGCCTTTTTTCATTAATTATCAATCTCAAAAAAGAGTAACTTTTCTGGAAGAATTAAAGAATGCTTTTGTTGAAGGCATTAGTCAGATACAACCATTTGGAAATAATATAAAAGACATTTTAAAAGACAGTTGTTGGGTTTTTTAATTAACATGATTTGTTATCCTTTTAGTTTGCTTATTGGTAGACTTGCCTGGTGACAGTTTTGATGTTTTTCTTTTTTGTTGAATTTTATTGTATTACATTTTCATGTGATATTCAAAATATTCTCTCTATTAACTAGAATGGAAGGGTTGAACGTTCACTCTTATAGAACCTTTATTATTTCCCCCACGCTCTGTTCGCATTTAACCTACTCATAAAAGATAATCTTATGGCAATCTTTCACCTTTTGTAACTGAAAGAATCACAGAATCACAGAATGGTTGAGGTTGGAAGGGACCTCTGGAGATCATCTAGTCCAACCCCCCTCCTCAAGCAGGGTCACCTAGAACACGTTGCACAGGATTGCATCCAGGCGGCTTTTGAATATCTCCAGAGAAGGAGACTCCACAACCTCTCTGGGCAACCTSTTCYAGKGYTCTGTCACCCTCACAGTAAAAAAGCTTTTCCTCATGTTCAGATGGAACTTCTCATGTTTCAGTTTGTGCCTGTTGCCTCGCGTCCTATCACTGGGCACCACTGAAAAGAGTCTGGCGCCGTGCTCCTTACACTCGCCTTTCTGATATTGAAACACATTGATAAGAACTCTCCTCAGTCTTCTCTTTACCAGCTCTCTCAGCCTTTCCTCATAAGAGAGATGCTTCAGTCCCCTAATCATCTTCACTGGACTTGCTCCAGTAGTGCCRCATCCCTCTTGTACTGGGGAGCCCAGAACTGGACACAGTACTCCAGRTGKGGCCTCACCAGGGCTGAGGAGAGGGGGAGAATCACCTCCCTCGACCTGCTGGCAACACTCTTCCTCATGCACCCCAGGATACCATTGGCCTTCTTGGCCACGAGGGCACATTGCTGCCTCATGGTCAGCTTGGTGTCCAC